>NW_007730504.1:103397-107503 GCF_000696425.1 Galeopterus variegatus
TTGGTATTGGGCACATGATCCAGATATGGCCAAACAGAATATTCCATCTACCTAGCCAAAATGATTGGATCAGGGATGGGCACATAACTCAGGCTGGGTCAATGAGAACACAAGGAACTTTGCTGGCACTATCAAGAAAAGTCTCACCTTTCTTTTAGGATTGATAAACTGAGAAAAATATTAAGTTTAGAGCTTCCAATAGTTAACTTAGCTCCCAAACCAAAAGAGTCTGAATGAAAAGCATCATAGGGAAATCAGATTCCAAGAGAAAGACTCCAGAAGACAGTGTTTAAGCACCTGAATCCAGCTATACTTGAAATTTCATTTCTTGAACTTCCCAGTTATATGAAAAAAATAGTAATGTTCCCTTTGTGGTGGTTGTTTAGGCTAGATTTGAGTATCTATCTGCTGTAGCTCAAAGAATTCTAACAGAAAATCTATTATTAATTATAAGATGCTGATACACTTTCTTAACTCTAATGCTCTCTCAAAAGTTATTACATATTATTTATTTCATCCACTGTAATCTTCATGGAAATGGAAGCAGATATTCAACACAGTGTCTTACCTACTTTAATCCCAAATGGTCTAGAGCATTTAGAAGTTTTTCAATAGATGAAAAGTATTCTAAAGAGGAAACTAAATGAACACTAGAAATAACAATCTTTAAAATCCTTCTTGGCACCATCATAATGTTACCTTTACCCGCATACCCCCATAAACTTTTAAGGTAGACAGTGTGTTATAATTTCATTTCAAAAATGAAAAAAAAGCAAAGTTCCAAAAGCCATAATTTACCAAAAATCACAGAGCTAAGGAAGGGAGCAGGAATTGAACACAAGCGTCTTAATTTAACCTTTGTGTTTCTATTACACTACATTGATTTAGACAAGGACAAAGTCTCACCATTCAATGGAAGCATTTAATCTAAATTTCAACTTTTCATTTTCACTTGGGTTTCAGAAATCACATGGATTTCCTCTTTTACGTTTGCAAACCAATAAATTTTTCTGTTCTACTTTTCCATTACCAGTCCTGTCCAGAAAAATCTTTGTTCACATTATACAGAGATATTGATTTTGATTACTAATCTAAAAGACATAATTTTCAAAAAGTATTATTTATGAGGAGTGCAAGGGAAAACCTCTTTCGTTCAGATGAGGAAAGTAAACAATTCTTACAGAGCTGCCTGGGGCAGCTTTTAAGATAATTTAATTTGACTCAAAAAACACTTACACAGTTGATGCACTTATAAGCCTGTGAAACAGTGGTAGATACTGTGGTGGGTAAAAACGAGTACAGCAATAAAGAAGAATAAGGCACAGCCCTCGACTGCAGAGACAAAAGGGATAGCATAGTGGCTAGGGGGATAGGGTGTGTTTCTCAGGGTTTAGAATTGCAAACCATGAAATTCTCTCCATTTTAGGGAAAAAAAGAATCTGCTTGCTCAAAATATGTCTAAGGTGGAGATAGAATCAGGGTTGGAATATGTATAACCAAGAACAAGATCCAGGGACTGCTCCTGCAAACCCCAGTGCTTCTGTCCATGGGGATGTGTCCCACAGGTGCACTGGCTGCTGGACACCAGAACTTCTGACAGTGCTGTCCCCAAAAGCCAGACTCCATGGCCAACAGGCTTGCCTGAAAATAGCTTTTATGGGGATGACTGCTTCCTCCATTTGCTCTCTTGTGAGTCAAAGTTTTATAAGGAAGTTTCTGAATGGGAGTGTCTGGGTCACATGTCTCTCTCCCTGCTGTAAGCCAAAAAAGGCTGGGAGAACTAATTTCTGGATTCTGCTTTGAAACACGTAATAAAATTGAAGGAAATACCTTAAACACAGGAAAAATGTTACAAGACTACTGACATTGTCTTAAGCTTACACAAGTCTACAAGCTACATTAGAGGAAATAGAAAGAGGTACAAAAGTTTTTAATAGGAAATTAATAGGAAATATTGCATCTTTTTCTTTTTTTTTAAACAGGGAAGATTCTTATGATGGAAGAAGCAACAGAGAGACTCGGAGGTCATGAGTTTTGAGAAAGACTGTGTTGTAAGCAGAGATTAGGTAGAAAGGCATACTCCAAGCTGCCCATTATTCTAACCCCTTGACAAAACGCTCTCACATCCCTTAGCCTTTACTCCTGAGGTAGGTTGGATAAACTAATTGTGCAACTAAAGATGATTTTAGAAACCTTCAAGGTAGTTTTATGGAGACAGTAATACTAAAATGCTAAATTTTCCCACCGTAGCTTCCTATGTCAAACTCATACATATTAAACTCTAAATGAAACAATTTCAAATGTGTAACACAAACCCCCCAAAATATAAGATTAACATCTAAAGGTCTAATGACAAGGCAAGTAAAGCAAGTTCACGTTCAGCTTTTTAAAGGGATTTTTCAAAGTACTGAATTATAATAGCTCTGAGCTAGGATAAAGCTGGTCCTAAAGAAATCTTTCATTCCTGCCTTAAAGCAGAGCATTAGAGAAATGGGCCAGCTCCTACCAAAGCAGAGTCAGGTTTCGAGATGAGAATGTCCTCCAGGCAGGCTTACGACACCATGTCATATGACATAAACTCTAGTCAGCACTCACACACTCCAGCCTGTGCCTTCCCAGGGAAATGAAAAACTCCCAGGTAAACTGTTCACCCAGCCAGTTCCCAGTGCACGTTAAACTTTCTCCATTTGGGTTTAAAAGGAACAATAGAAATGTAATCCTTATTCCCACTTTCTGGATGTCAAACACACACGATAATTTTATTATTTTATGAAATTCATTCAATTACAAAAGACTATCAGGTATTATTATTGAAAATGAAATATTATGTAGTGATTATGATTATGTTTGTGGATAAGTGCAGGATACTAAATATCTTTAATTTAATATCAGGTGGGTTTTCTGTTTGTTTGTTTGTTTTTGTGGCTGGCCTGCATGGAGATCCGAACCCTTGACCTTGGTGTTAGAAGGCTGTGCTCTAACCAGCTGAGCTGATCAGCCAGGCAGTTATATTTTTCAGTACATGAAGAAAAGAATCTGGAAGGATACACCAAATTTAAACAATGGCTGTCTTCAGGTGTTTAGATTTGGTTTTGGTTTTGGTTTTTCATTTAATTTTTACTATCTGCGCATGAAGAAAAGAATCTGGAAGGATACACCAAATTTAAACAATGCCTGTCTTCAGGTGTTTAGATTTGGTTTTGGTTTTGGTTTTTCATTTAATTTTTACTATCTGCTTCTTTATACCTTCCTGGCTGTTCCAAATCATCTATAAAGAATATGTTTTACATTTATAATCAGAAAAATAATAAGGAAGGCTTAGTTAAGGGTATCAAAGTCACAATTACTGGAGTGCAAATGTAAAATATGCAATAATTTAGTAATATGTTGAGTATACAAAATCCAAAGAAAATTATTTTCTAAAACAACAATTTTTTAGTTCACTGCTTGGGGAGTTGAGCTTTCTAAATTGGAGTCCTTCTTTATTAAAAAAGAATTAGCAAGAATAATGAGTCCTAGTTGACTTTCTCAAGGACTCAAATCAACATCATGAACATGCACTATAAATACTCAGGGCCCTAACATTGTTTATTGCAACACTGATTTCTGAGCTCTTTTATCTACATATTGCTTGTTGGTTTGTGCTTCTGTGAGGCTGTGTAGCTTCGGTCATCATTCCCTAATGCCAACAATGCTTTCTCTTGCTGTCACTCTCTTCTCATTGGTAGAAAAGTGTGTGGAAAGAACCTACATTTTGGCATCATGAAGCCTGCAATTGAATCCAGATTTAAGCATGTACTAGTGTTCAAAATCTAATCATTTGATATGTCAGAACCTCAGTTTCCTCATCTGTAAAGTGGGCATGGATATAATAATAGCACCCAATAAAGTTGTTGGAAAATTAAATTAGTTGGGAGATGTGGAAGCAGTTTTCAAATTGTAAAGCAATATGCAAATGATTTTATTCTTTTCAGTTCTAAAGTTGTTCCTTTTAATCAGCTATGGCTTTAAAAACCAGATAAATGTATTAAATGTAATTAAGAATAAAAATAGGGGCCGGCCCGGTGGCGCACTGGATAGTGCGCCGCTTGGGAAGCGCGGCGGCG
>NW_007730504.1:108354-122328 GCF_000696425.1 Galeopterus variegatus
AAAGGATATATAATTTTAAAAACTGTCAGAAACAACTTTAAAATCTCTGCCAACAAATATAAAATAAAATGCAAATTGATATAAAACCATATATCATTTTTATTGGCAGCATTTTTCTCTCTTAGTTGTATAAACAATAATAATGCATCTTACAATTGGTGGTGACTTAAATGCAATGAAATAGGGTAAATGTCCAGTCGTTTTTTGTTTTGTTTGTTGTTTGTTTGTTTTCTAATCCTATTACCCTGAATAATTTAGCATGCTCTCCTAGGAATAGGGGCATTCTCCTATAAAATTGTGGTACCATTATCACATCTCAGAAATTGAACAATACTTCCATAATGCCATCCAATATCCAGTCTATATTCAAATTTCTCTAATTGTTCAAGTCTTTTATGTTATTTTAACCAGCATCCAATCAAATTTCATGCATTGCATTTGACTAACATTTTTATTGTTATAAGCACTGTGTACTGACTACTCAGTAGGGACAAATTTATTTTGTTTTAAACCCCATCATCTTCTAAGGCATTAGTGTTTATTTTGTTTCATCCTGTTTTTATATTATGGAACTCATTTAAGGTAAAGAGTACTTAGCAACCTTATTTTAAAAACCTGCATATCTGGAATCTATATTATTTTATTTTATTAATATATTAGTTTTCTGTTGTTTATAATGAAATACCTGAAACTGGCTAATTTATAAAGGAATAAAATGTATTTCTTCAGTTTTGGAGGTTGGGAAGTCCAAGTTGAGGGGGTATGTCTGGTGAGGGCCTTCTTGATGGGGACTCTACAAAGTCCCAAGGTGGTGCAGGGAATCACATAGCACAATGACTGAGCAAAGCACATTTCCACATGCTTTCTTCCTCTCCTTACAAAGCCCCCAGTCTACTCCCTGATAACCCATTAACTCATTAACCCATTAATCCATGAATGTATCAGTCCATTCATGAGGGTTTAGTCCTCAATGATCTAATCACCTCTTAAAGGCCCCACCTTTCAGATACCATACTGGGGATTAAGTTCCAACATAAACTTGGGGGGATGTCCAAACCACAGCAATTGAGTTTCTTAATCCTTCAGAGGTAAAAATAAATAAAAGGCCATTTCCAAACTTAACTTTTGGTTGCAATAGAATAAGGTTGCTGTTAATGCACTAACTAAATTGCTTTCTGGAGCAACACATAAGTATACTAGAGGTCCCAGATATCTGGAGAAGTGCTGCCTTTTGAAAGTTCAATATGATATTCTCTGAGTAACCTCCTTATTTTTATGAAATATATAAATCTTCCTATTGCCACTTTGAAAATAGTTTCCTCCAAATTTCCTTTAGATAAAAGTTGGGGCTTTGAACATGATGTTCATATCTCTGGAAAGAACAATATCTCCTGGTGAATAAAAATATTCCTTTTCAACAAAGTAATATTGTTTCAGTACTGTAAAAGATGCCTCAGTGCTAGTGTGAAAAGAATGTATAAATGTGTGGGTAGGATATGGACTAATAAAACAAACTGAATATTCCTGATAGTAGGAAGTAAACAGTGCATGTTTCTTATTATACTTTTCATTTATGTTGAAGCAAATAATGAAATTTTTGGAAGATATTGGTCATAAAAACCACATAATCTCTATAATCCCAATATAAAGTACAATAGAGGTTATCAAACATATATTATTTATTTTTGGTTGAATAATTTTCTATCACATGTGCCAGAATATTTCATTGAAATTGTCTGGCAACCCTAGCTAAAAGTGATTTTTACATTTCCATCTTAAGTTGTTCAGAATGAATATTTATTTTTTGCTTCTAGCTCTCAGTAGGGCTTTCTATAAGGAAGACATCAAGAGAGTAGAGTTCTATGTAAGTAGACTTTTACTGCTTGTAAAAACTATTCCTTTACAAATATGTAAGTACATAAGGTGATGAATCTGTTAGTTGGCCTGACTTAACCACTCCACATTACAAGTGTGTATCAAAACATCACATTGTACCCTACAAATACATACAATTATTATTTATCAATTAAAAATAAAACTTTAAAAAAGAAACAAATGATTTCTTATACAGCTGACATAAACAATAAGTTAACCCAGAAATGTGCGATATAGGCTGAGCTCTAATCATTGGTTTAGCATCATACCTCTATCAAATTGTTATGTAGATTTAGATTGTTATATAACTTATGTTAACTGGTTTCAAAATGGATTAGTCTTCATTTCCACTCGTATATTATTAAGTAAATGGACAGATTCTACCATTAAAGGTTTTCTTTCCTTCTGTTTCTACTATATTCCCAAAATGGAAAAAATAAATCCAAAAAATGTGATCCTGGGATAGAAGCTTTCCAGATTATGCTTCTAAAAGCCATTCTCACTGCCTAAGCACCAGGGCATCTCAGTGGGAGAGCCAGGTCAAGGCCATTTGTATTTTTTGAGGCTCCCAGTTGCAGAATAGAGAAATGCCAAAATATCAAACACGACTGATATATGTTAAAAGTTTACATTTAACAAATTAATTATTTGTATGATCTAGAAAATTCAACCATGGTATACATGACCTATCTAAAGCTAACATCAAAAATATATATATATATGTTTTTTAGACCTAACATTATGAGACACTCTGGACTGTCCAGTCACCCTTCAACTTCTGGTCTCTCATAAGTCCTGCCAATCACATATTCACTTTGTTAAATACATAGACTTTTGTTACCCATCTTATCTTCACCTCCTATAAACTACTTATTGTAGCTGTCTTGTCATGTTCTTGTATGTGCTATGGTAAAGTACCAAACACTGACATCCACAGCAATAAAAAATGATCGAAAAAAAATGTGTCAGAATTTCATTTCACACAACTTTTGATAGGACAAATAATTTTAAGCATACGATTTCAATTTCATGGAGACCATCAGAAATCATGTGCAAATCCACAGAAATATTGACATTTTATCTTTTTTCTAAACTTCACAAAGGAAATTTCTCCAACTTCACAAGGGATAGGTCAGCACTCAGTTTCCTTGTTTTACCTCATCCCTGTTCAATAAACATAGCTGTATCTCCATTCATTCTTACCTTCTCTATTAAGTCTCACAAGAAAGTTATCTTATGTTGAGTTCAAACATAATCCTTCAAACTGTGCCCTAAATCTTACTCTCTCCTTCCTTAGGAATCTAGTAACACCGTTCTTTCGGTGCTTTCAATAGCTCCCTCTACTGTTTTATTTCTCTACATACATAAATTAACATGAATCTCTCTCCCATTATTTAAAAACAAACAAAAAAAAAAAACAAGACTCTAATTTTAGTCTTCTAGTTATCTTCTGATCACCCTGACTTCGGTAACTAACTTCCTTCAAGGAGGACAACACTCTATTCTCATTCTGCCCTCACCCCAATGCTATATGATTTCTAACCCCATCCTTCCAGGGAAATTTTTCTCACAAGGGTGAGCAGTTTCTCCATTATTTCTAATAAAATAAACATGTCAACCTTGATCTTACTTTATTTCTTTGAAATATGTAGTACAATTCTTGCCTATTTTTCCATCCACCTCCACTTCTCAACCTCCTTCATAGATCTGATTTTCTTCAGCTACCCCTTAAAAGATGCTTCTCAGAATACCGTCTTTGTTCTGCTTTACCTCTTACTGTATTTGATCTCCCTGGATGGCACCATCCACTCTTATGATTTCAATTAAAACTGTGTTGATAAAAAGCACAGATCTATTTTTCCAACGTGGATTGCTCTGGAAGTGTCCGGACCCACCGAATGCCTTTTGTACTTCTCTACCTACTTATTCTAGGGCCACTTTTAGGCCTCACAGGATCACGGAATATTTTTTAATCAACGAAACCATCACCAAACCTCCTCCCTTTTCAATCAGTGGGACCACCCCACCACCCTACCTAATCCAGAACACGGAAATTATGCCTATTCTTCCCACTCCCCTACTTTTCACATGTCACCAAGTCCTGGTGAGGCTACCAGCCAAAGATCTGTCAGATGCTCTCCATCTGCACAATTCCAGATGCTTTGTAACTTTGTTGTTTACATTAACTGCTTAGCTCTTCTCTCTGCCCCCAGTTTTTTCACCTTCAACATTCCCACCACAGTATTACCAGGATGGTCTTTCTAAAAAGCAGAGTCAATCAAGCTATTTCTCATTTCCTCCCATGCATAAAACAGCTCATTGCATTCCTGCAGTTTTGAAAATAAAAGAACACTCCTGAGCATGGCCCTCCACAGTCTGGCACGGCCGATCTCTGCAACCTCGACTCACTGCATTAGCCTTGCAGCCTATGTATTAGTCATACTGTAGTGCATATACCAAACACTGACATTTCAATCACATTGGAATGGATGCTTTGAATGCACTCCTGAAAGAACATGCTGTTTTCAACATTTGCAACTCTGCACACCCTCCTCACTTGACTCAGCTTGAGCACTCCCAGGAGACTTTGCCTGTTTTCTCCTAAGGAAATGGACAAACTCTCCTGTTGTGTATTCTCATACCTCATTGAACTAATCTCAGCTACAAGATCATTTTATTGTTTTATGACAGTCCAGTTACTTACCTATTTGTTCTCTAGGCAGGTAGATTCAGTGTTCCTTGAAGGCATTGAGTACACACTCTTCTTCATTTACCCGTGGTCTGTTGCAATGGTTGGCACATACTACATTCTGCATCAACGTTGAACGAATTCAAGCATGACTTACTAATACTGCTTTGTGGTTAGTTATATGATAAAAGCATGTAATGCAGTCAAATTTTAAACTTACAAATATTTTACTTTGTATAGATGTTATGTAGATAGATGTATAAACCAAAGATGTGTCATGAATTTGTACGTTGGTCTTTCTCACTGCAGACATTAACATGTTTATCTATAAAACCAAAGATGTGTCATGAATTTGTACGTTGGTCTTTCTCACTGCAGACATTAACATGTTTGTCTATAATTTTACATGTGTGCCACACACAGATATATATGGACAGAAGTTACTCATTCTATAGAAATACAAAATATTGTTTTAGGGAGCATTAGACAAACTATTAAAATGCTTCTGTGAATGGGAAAGACTATTGTAACTAGGCGCATGTAACTGGTACATGCAGATGAAAAAGTCACGTAAACAAAAGACATCCCATTGGCATTTTTGAAATTATATGTAATTCTCTTTTAAATAATATCTTTTTAAAGAAAAGCATTATGTATGGATCTCATTAAACATTATTTTAAATAATCAAATGCATCGTTGAGGTGTCAAAAATATTAAAAATAACATAGTCCAACCTCTTCATATTATAGAAATGGAAATTGAGACTCAGGGAAAAAAACACCTTTCATAAAATTGTAGAGCATGTAAATGGAAAAGTCAAAAGATGCTGAAACTTTAAAAAGTAAGTATGTCCCATTCCTTTATTGTATATAATAGGTTTAATTTAAAATAGTGTGTCCTCTAGGTTCGTTTCTTTAATTTTAAAGCCTCACATAGACTATTAAGACAAAAATTTAAGCAGTGATTCTATGTGGCATACACTTATGATTAGATTCTTTCATGAAATGTAATGGGTACTACAGGAACAGTTTACTTGTTATCTGCTTTCAACATTAAACTCCTGGCAAGGCCGGCCCATGGCTCACTCAGGAGAGTGTGGTGCTGATAACACCCAGGCCCCAGGTTTGGATCCCATATAGGGATGGCCGGTTAGCTCACTGGGTGAGCATGGTGCTGACAACACCAAGCCAAGGGTTAAGATCCCCTTACCAGTCATGTTTTTTAAAAAAAGGAAGGAAGGAAGGAAGGAAAGGAGGGAGGGAAAGGAATGAAAGAGAAGGGAAGGAAAAGAAAAGAAGGGAGGGGGAGAGAAATGTCAGGAATTTCATTGTCAAGAAAAAATGGTGCAATAGATGTCTAAAAGAGTCCACATTTTAAAGTTTCTATCTCTTCTTAGCAAACCCTATGTAAAATTATGTTATATAAATATGTTTGTTTTTCTGACAGAAAGAGTGCAAGGCTTTCATTCATTCATACTAGTCCATTGTCGTACACTCAAAGGAGTGCATCACCTAAGATAAGGGATTATTTGTGTGGGAAGCATAGAAGATAATAGAGCAAATTGTTCTAGGAGTAAAGAAGGAACTGATTAGAGCTAAAAGAATCTGGGAGAGCTTTATGAAACTCATAAAACTTGAACTGGATCTTGAAAGATAGATTGAATTTTAACAGGAAGGGGGGAAGAAGAATGGGCATTTCATGCTAAGAGAAGAGCAGGAGCAAAGACAGAAGAAAAGTGTATCTCTGGGAAAGTGCAGATGTTTCAACATCTGCTGAAGGGTCCAGGTGACTGGGAGTGCTAATGAGGGGGTGCTGATCAGAAAGCAAGTCAGTCTTCTTGTTTTGGGAGCAGTTTTCATTAGTATCAATAAGAACAGTAACACCAGAGTTTCTGAGCTACAAAAGAGGAAAAACTTGAGTCCCAATCCTGGTTTCCAACTTTGCGCTTTCCCTTAATTCCTATGTGGAAAGGATAGACCACAGTTATATTCCATTATAAAAGGCCCTCAATAAGTGCTTATTAAACTAATCTTATGCCTCACTGTCATAAACTATTCCGTAATTTCATCTACCAATAAAATCAAATATTTTCCTCTAAGTATATAGACAGAGCACACTTCAAAGAATATTAGGCAAAAAAAAAAAAAGATAATTTCTTGCACTCTGGTTAATGTAGATTCTAATTATAACTCTTTTTAACAAGCACAGTTAACATCCCAATCTAGTTTATTTTTATTTCTCTTTGTGTGCCTTTTACTCATTCATCCACCTGAACCATCTCCAATTCATACAATGCAAGAAAACTGGGTTAATGAAGTCACATGTGTTAAGAGTAAATGTATTTTATCTTTTTCATGACTGACTCAGTTCAGCACTAAAATCTTTAAGGAAAGAATTGACTATTGTGTGGAAATAACTTTAGAAACTTAAGATTCATTGAATTGATAAGCTCTAAAGTCCTTCTGTAAAAATTATTATATGTTCTCAAATTCTTTTTCTTTAGAGCAAAATGATTTATTATATACTTTAGTTCTTTTTCAATTGATTTAATAGGTTTAAAATGATTTCCTAGATTATTAGTGTGCAGTTGTATCTTATATAGAGTAAGTTCTAAAATCAGCACAGTAGGTGAAAATCTCATATTCTAAATTACCAAATGCTAATTTAAAATATTCTCTACCAAAGATATAGAAAGACATACAGAAACTCATGAATTACAGATAAAAAGCACATAGAGTTGAAAATTAGTAAAGTGCCATTTGATGAAACTTTATTCTATATTTACAGGACACTGCAATGATGATAGTATATAAATAGAGAGGAAGTGTACTGAGAAATTACTCTTTATATTAAAAATTATTATGATTGTGCTTATGAATTATCTATAATCTTTTACCTCTAAATTCATTCCATACTCTACTCCGCGATGCTGGGGCTCAACCATGGAAAACCGTATTTCCCAGACTCCCATGCCAGGTGGCTATGTGCAATTCTGACAATAGGTGGCATTACAGAGTAATATTGGAAGGTGAGAGGGGGAAGAAAGGACTTCCTTACTGCCTAGCCCCATCCCCTTTAGCTGCTCTGGCAATGACACTTGGTGAAGGCTGCCCCTTCTCTCTGTGTTCTCCAAATCAGCCACGTTAGGTTCCTCCTCCTCACTGTTGTTTCCTCTTTATCCTGGGCTCTTCCTGCAGCTATTATTCTGGGTCACCAGTGTTCCTTTTTTGCTTTTTCAGCTCATTAACATCAGTGTAATGATATTACAAAGCAAATCTACTCTGTTTTAAATAAGTAATGTGGTTTCCATTTTCGTGAAGGCTGCCCCTTCTCTCTGTGTTCTCCAAATCAGCCACGTTAGGTTCCTCCTCCTCACCGTTGTTTCCTCTTTATCCTGGGCTCTTCCTGCAGCTATTATTCTGGGTCACTAGTGTTCCTTTTTTGCTTTTTCAGCTCATTAACATCAGTGTAATGATATTACAAAGCAAATCTACTCTGTTTTAAATAAGTAATGTGGTTTCCATTTTCCCATCAGGATTCTCACTGGTGCTTTAAAAGATTTCCAAATGAATACCAGTCTGTATTGGCTTTACCATCTCCTATAATGACCATAAAATGGTATGATGAGAAGATTCAAAAAAAGCCAATGACACTGTCCTACACGTTGGAGCCAGAAAATTGTACAAACACAAATATGTGCTAAATCCAGTGAGTAAAAGAGGTATTCTCTGAAGTCTGAAGTTACCCAAGGCAAAATCAAATTCCCTGGACGTCAATCCTCGGAAAAGAGGAGGTGAAAGGAAAGCAATTTTCTAAGAGCTTTCCACTAAAAACTAGGTCAAAAAAGCGTGGGGGATGAGGCAAGGAACAATTTTATCTTCTCCACTTTGAGAGCTTCAACATTATTTTATGCTTTCCAGCTTCAAAATTGCCTTGTTCATTAAAGTTTTATGAGTAATTTAGGTATATTCTGCAAAAAATACAGAATATACAATGAATTTCTGAGTTCAGAGGTTTTCTCCATTAGCAAACAATTTCTGATTCCTCTCAAAAAGTCACCTCAGAAATTTTGGTTCCTTTCAGCTACTGACAGTCTCATTTAGTGAAGAATTAAATGAAATCTGAGTGCCATGATTTCAACATACCCTTGGGGATAAAGGTAATGTTGTTTTAAATGTTAAATATTTTAGTTTGAGAAAACATCATGTGGCTTAAATTTTTATTAGAATGAAGGAAATAAATAGCCTAATAGGCCACCCATTAAAGTATACTTAAGACATAATTTTATGGCTACACCAACTTAAGCCATTGATAGTGAATCATAGCAGAGTCGTTCTAAGAATTCCAGTGAGCACAGTCATATTGAAACCCCACTGAGTACAGGCAGCACAAGTAACTTAAAACCCATTAAAAGTAACCAAGAACCAACAAGATCTCTGCAATAGGGGGACATGTATAGCCCACAGATGTCAGGAACAAGCTGAACTTTTCTCCTCATGTGTAAGTGTTCAGGAAGACCTAGTTGTTCATTATACTGATATATCAAGAGGCAGACTATCCAAACAAAATAGTTTGATCCCTGCTAATTTTAGTCTTTCTAAAATATGATAATGCTATTTCATATTTTTAGAATATACAAATCCTTTTCACATCTCTGATCTAATCTGCTCTGCACAGAAACATCACTCTGACATGACAAATGAAAAAATAAATGTTCATGAAGTTGGGGGCCTTAGGCAGGATCACATAAACATTCAGCAGGGAGTCGACTAAGCAGACAGTCATCAGAAAGCTAGAAAATGTGGTCATCAGTATTCCCAAACAGAAAGTATATATTCAGGGGTTAAATTCCAGTTTTTCAAAGGGAAAATACGTTTAGTTTTACTCAAGGCCTGTTCCAGAGTTGTCAGAGGATAAATTATTTCAGCCAGACCCAAGTAAGATTTTGTCCTATATTTATAAGGAAATAAAAGCAAATTATTGAGTTATGTACATCCCTTTGGAGCTATAGTCTTTTTAATTTTTAAAAGAAGAAAGTCCAAAGAACGAAAACTCTGATCTGACATGATATCTAGTGAGGGTCTGCTTCCTAGTTCACAGACAGCCTTTTACTATAACCTCACATGGTGGAAAGGGGGAGGGAGCTCCCTGAGGTTTATTTATAAGGACACTAATTCCATTTATGAGGGCTCCACCCTCATGACCTAATCACCTTCTAAATACCATCACATTGGACATTAGGATTTAACATATGTATTTGGGGGAACACATTCAGTCTATAGCAATTGATTTGTTAGAAAAGCAAATTCTTGGGCCCCACTGAATCAGAAATTCTGGGTGTGACACCCCAAAACGTGCATTTTACAAATGCCTCCAGGTAATTCTGACACTTGCTAAAGTTTTAGAACCCCTGGGCCAATAAAAGAATTAAACTAAAGGCCAAATTTGGATTTGTAAATAGATTAAACTGTCTGCTGTATAATCCTGGGTAAAGTTTTTATCTTATTATAGCCTAAATTTCTTCTCCAGCAAAATGACAATACTAATATTCCTTCTATGAATGATTTTAGAACTTGAAATAATCACAATAGCCAGTGCTCTCATGCTGAAAACTCACCCCAGATTTACTCTAATAAAAGCAGAGAAACAAATAACCATTTCACAAGGAAGTTGCCACTAAAATAAAATTCCACGGATACCTGCTTCACCTTGAGCAGTGTCTGGGCCATAAATGTTTAAAAATCACAGAGATTGCCAAAAGACTCCACACAGAGAAAACCATTCTGTAAGAATTTGAGCATGGTTTATGCATTGAGGCAGAACTCAGGTCTCATCCATATTGCATTACTTTTTTGAAGACTGAATGTACAAGATTGCAGGCCATAAATAATTTACCTAAACACCCACGATCTTCTAAGTATTAGCGCTGTCCTTTTAAATAGGCTCAAACCTATGAAAATTGGCCAAAGACAGCCAGCCATCCCAGAAGCAAAAGCTGTTCTTTCATAAGGGTCAAGGCCAGTAATGGAATTGTAATGGACTACTTGCATTCCAGGACTAATCTTATCTCTGGAAACTGGGGATTTTCTCATGCTCTTCTCATTGAGTCTGGAGGGCCTCAGAACTTCACCTTCTCAATGGCTTCTAAGACAGATTTAATCTAGCTAGTGTCTAATTTCAGAAATCTAACTTTCCAGGACCTCATACACACAATTTCAACTGGTCTCCTGACCTCATAGGGTTGGATTTAATGGTTTCTTCTTACCACAGTGAAAGGAAGGCACACAAATACTCTTCTTGGAGATGGGACCTCCAGGCCTGTTGGTTCCCAGGAGGTCCAGTGGGCAAGAGGAAGAGCCTCCTCCTCTACTAAGAAAATTCCAGTATGTTTCTCAATTGCAAACAACCCCCTCTTTGTTGGAGCCCCAAACCCCAAGATGAATCCTGGTGTTAAAAGGACTTAGAACTATAGAATCTTGCCATGGTGTCCCCAAAGTCCCCACAATCTGATCGTCTGCATGGGTCCATCAGACCATCTCTGAAAGGCTCCAAAGTCACAGAATTATAGGACATTTGTGAACTCTGTCAGAGCCCAGAATTATTTTGATAGCTCACAGTAGGTGTGAGAACACCCCATGATTGACTCTAGGCACTTCTGTGGATGTCAGTTTAGCCAAGAAACTTACCAATTCCCTCCCCCATCCCATAAGGGTGTATGCACCTCTGAAGGCAGAGTCTTAGCACCTGAGCTACCTCCAAGCCCAGTGAGGAAGTTCAGACTGCCCCCTGTGCTGACTGATTGTGTCCCGATTACCCCCAGAAATCTTTTACCACATCTTCTCATGGGAAACCACCCAGGGAGAGCATGGCCCTAAGGCCACTGGGAGCATTGGAATCCATGATAGAGATCCCAAACACTCCCCTAGCTCTTCTAAAGTGAGTAGTGTCTGTCACTTGGCCTCTCAGCTTAAAGCAGAAGCCAGCAGTCATTAGCCAGTACTGATTTTACAGATGACCATGAAGATCTCAAAGTTGGCACAAGGATCCAAAGATTAACTCTGGTGAGATTCATGCTGACAAGAATTGGGCTTAAATCTGCAATTATAGATTGTGTTCTAGCCACATCCAGAGGGCCTCAATTCTGACACTGCTAGAAACTTATCCTACTAGTGGCTTCCCTAGGATAGGAAAAAAAGCTCTGTGTATATCAATTCCCTTCACTTACTACTACTAAAAGAGAATCCTTCTAGGTGAACTTGATGTATTCTTAGGAAATGACTTTATGTGAAGAGACACAATACCTGTGTGACTGAATATCTATTTCAACCTTAGGTGCCTGGTATTAGTGGTTTCTACTAGAAAAGTAAACAAACAGACCAGATGAATTAAACTGTTTAGGGGCCCAGCTGCCTGGGAAAGTCTGACAGTTACTGGAAAACCCCATATTCCCCACTGTGGGACATCTACAGAAGTTGCTCTGCAAAGCACATGTAAAGGGCTGAATATGTGTGTCCCCCAAAATTCATATGATGAAATCTTAACTCCAATGTGATATATTATCCTGTGTGATGTATTAGGTGAGGCCTTTGGGAACAATTAGGTTATGAGGATGGAGCCATCATAAATAGGATTAGCATCCTTATAAAATAAACCCTGGAGAGCTCTCTTGCCCTCTTTTTGCCATGTGAGGACACAATGCAGCTGGAAGTCTGCCACGCAGAAGAAGGCCCTCATCAGACTCCACCATGCTGGCCCCTGACCTCAGACTTCCAGCCTCCAGAACTGTGAGAAATAAATTTTTGTTGTTTATAAGTGTAGGGAAAATAGAACAATTTAATCAGACTCTCTTGCCTCAGGGCCAGTTGGGGGTGGTTCAGTAAACAAATTGTATGTGTGGGTAGAGTTGGTGCGCCTGCCCGGGCGCTGCCTCCTTAGCTGGAGTTTACTGCCTTGGGCGGCCACCACTTCAGACTCTCTTGCCTCAGGGCCAGTTGGGGGTGGTTCAGTAAACAAATTGTATGTGTGGGTGGAGTTGGTGCGCCTGCCCCGGCGCTGCCTCCTTAGCTGGAGTTTACTGCCTTGGGCGGCCACCACCGCACAAGCAGCCATGCCTTTTCAACCTATGGCTTCCAAGGATCTGTTTGCCGGTTACCTAGCTCAATAGACCTGCATGTAAAGGGTCTGGGGACCCAGCCTGGCATGTGAGGGGTCTGGTGACCCAGCCTGGAACAGGCTTGAGGGGTCTGTGAAATCCAGACCCAGCCCTAGCTCGACAATAGCTCAATAGACCTGCATGTAAAGGGTCTGGGGACCCAGCCTGGCATGTGAGGGGTCTGGTAACCCAGCCTGGAACAGGCTTCAGGGGTCTGTGAAATCCAGACCCAGCCCTAGCTCGACATTTGGTCCAGTTGGGGCAGGATTACTGGCAGGTAAAAGAGCCGGACAACTGGCCTGGTCGTGTAGCCTTCCAATTGGAGTCATCGACAGGACTCCAACATTACACTAGCCAGAGTGCCACAATGAGCCACACAGTCTGTGAACTTCGTTGTAGTAGCCCGAACTAAGACAGCCCAGAAACTTTCTCACAGTACAGAGGCCTATGTTCAGTGAGACCTGAATGTCTTCCAGGGAACTGAGCATCTGCGGAGCCACACTGCATGCAGTCAGCATCACACAGGTTACTACCTTCGGTCAGATCTGTTGCTTCCCTAATAAAAGCTGCTGAGGCCAACTATTTTTTCTTACTTTTTTATACAGCTCAAAAGTAATAAATATTTGTTATGGCAATTCAAAAGAAAATACAATAATTTACTAACTTTTTTTCCTTCTCCACTTTCTCGGGAAATTTAATATATATTTATATTATTTTCTATGCTTTGTGTGTGTGTGTGTCATTCTTCGACACGTGATTCTTGCCTTTTCTTTCTCCACTGTCACTGTAAGACTGGGCCGAAAGCGCGAATCTTACTTGTTGGGAAGGCTCATCTCGCAAAGACCAGGAGACAGAGATCGATGCAATCTAGCAAGAGGTTTATATTCCAGCATGCTGGGGTCACTCCGTCTTCAGGACAGAAGCACCCCGAGCTTCTAACACAAGCACTTTTTAAACAGTTGGGTAGGCAGACTTTGGCAACAGGATGAGTTGTATACAGCTTATTGGTCACCTGAGGTAACTTTTAAATCTATTGGTGACTTTCAGTGGGGTGGTACAGAGACAAGGAACTGGGGAATTGACCAATAACCCACCCCTTTTACAGTTAGGCCAGGTGGCCCATAGATAAGGAACTGGTTAGACAGTTCCTATAACTGGGTGTACTTTGGGCAGTCATGCCCTTCCTGGTATAGCTGAGCTGTCACTCGTAGGGACTTTCCATCCTTGGCCTGAAATGGCGGAGTAGTTTAAAATGGC
>NW_007730504.1:122551-124831 GCF_000696425.1 Galeopterus variegatus
TTTCCTCTACATCACTCTTAGCTAATGACTTTGTTTTCTTTTCATTAAGAAGTAATCATAAGGGAACTTCCACAACAACCCTCTTGCCAGAACCTATGTCCATATATTCTGTCTTCTCACCTGTTCCTGTGGCTGCCAGGACGTTGCCTTCTGATTTTGCTCCTTTATAATGGGCCACAGGTTCTCAGTCTTGCCTCCGGTTCCCCCTCCTATCCCCAGACTCTGAACTTGGGGTGCCCCAGGGCTCGTCCTTAGACCTCCTCTTTTCTCTACAGACAGTCACTCCCTGGGGATCCAGGTTGGTGCTTTAAATGCCATATCTACACTGGTGCTTACACAGTCTTCAACCAGGGCAGCTACATGTAAACTGTTCTACATGCAGGGTTTTCCTCTATGACTTTATTTGAAAATGGGTTCCCTTTTAAAAAAAATAAATAAAACAAAAACTAAAAAACGCAGAAAACAAGAGCTTCTTCATCTCTACTATTCTCATATTTTAGTACTTCGGTATTAGAAAATGGAATTCAATTTACATAAGAAATATAAATAAGCATAATCATAGAAAAAAGTTACACTAGTAACCAAGAAAATGTGTCTTTGAACAAGATAATATTTTTAAGCTATCAGGTTGGCAAGGATTAAAAATAATGCCTAGGGTAATGCAGGATAAAGGTGTCTCTTAAAGTGGAAATATACAATATTATCCACATTCTGAAGAAAGAAATGTTTAACAGAATTGTTTTAAAAATGCATCATCCTTAATAATCATATACATTTTTAAGAGTTTATCCTTAAAGAAAAGAGCACACACAGATATTTAACTAGAGGGATAGTCATCAAGTGTTGTCCCTTTTAGAGAAAGAAAACTTGAAATGTCAGAAGTATCACATAAATGTGAATTAGTTTGTTTATGGTAAAATCATTCAATTTCTACTTCTGCTTAGATGGAAAGGTATTTACAGTATATCAATTTTAAAGGATGTGTTCCAAAATAATATGGATCCTATTTTAGTAAAATAAGTATGTGATTGTGAGTGTCCATGTCCACCTGTGTGCCTGTGTGTGTGTTTCTGTGTGTGAGTGTTTGGCTTGGGAAGAACATAAATGAGTTGTCATTTTTTGCCCTGGGATTACAAAGTACTACCCCTTTCATCTATGTTTTTTCTTTATTTTCTAATTAATCTTTAATATTTGTGGTTTTTAACTAGAAAATACTAAGAAGAAAAAAAGTACTGCTCATTTTCAAAAAGTGCAGAGTCTTTCTCCCAAGGCTGACAATAAAAGAGGAGGAGGTAAAAACATGAGGAAAAGTTCAGCTTGCCTTTTTCAATATTCTATTTTTCATTGTTTTTAGATGAAAACTCCTAATTTGCAAATTACTTTCTGATGAACAATGACTGTCCTGGTGTCAAAACACAATTATTTGGGCATTGATTATTCATTAAAGAAATATATAACTACTCTTGTTCCTTAATTAGAAACAGGATATAGGCCATTTGTTTCTCTAGATTTTCTCTGTGCCTGACTTTTGTTCTTTTTGGCACTTTTTAATACCTTTGCCAGTACATTCAGGGCAAATATACATATTTTTATCCAAACCACTCAGTTTGTCCATTTCTTGGAAGTGCAGTTAAAAATTCAAGTGTTGGGCCGAGCCCGTGGTGCACTCAGGAGAGTGCGTTGCTGGGAGCGCAGCAGCGCTTCCGCCGCGGGTTCGGCTCCTATATGGGGATGACCGGTGAGCTCACAGCGCTCACTGGCTGAGCGCCATGCGGCCAGTCTCAAAAAGGACAAAAAAAAAAATTCAAGTGTTAAAAAGTAGGTGAGAATTATTGAATAAAGTTTGAAAAAGACCAAGAGATTTTATTTTATTTTTTCTATGTCAACAACTAAGAAAAATCCAATACAAGGTAAACCATTGATTGATAATCAGCAAGGTTAAAATAGGCACTAACATTTTGCAAATTAAGATGCAAAATAAATTTATTACTTGTAATCTTAATTTCCAAACAAGATGAAAAAAATCTAACAAAGAATTTGCAAGTATAATAACTTTACTGTTTTAGCATTTTAACAATACAGTCATTTGAATAAATTAAGAAAAAATAGATAAGGAAAAAGGAAAAATATGTGAAAATCACCTCTACTCCCACTGCTAAGGGATAGTTATCCTTAACATTTATGTGGTTACAGTTCTATTTTCTATTCTTTTTTTTTTTTTTTTCTGACCAGTAAGGGGATCGCAACCCTCGGCACAGTGTGGTCTGCACCACGCTCAGC
>NW_007730504.1:125338-126344 GCF_000696425.1 Galeopterus variegatus
GCACAGTGTGGTCTGCACCACGCTCAGCCAGTGAGCACACTGGCCATCCCTATATAGGATCGGAACCTGCGGCCTCGGTGCTACCAGCGCCGCACTCTCCCAATTGAGCCATGGGGGCCGGCCCTCTATTTTCTATTCTAAAGTAGATATGTGCACATAGCTTATATAACTTGAATCATAGTTTGCTTATTGATTCATAAGCTTCATTTCATTAAAAAGTAAGTTATTAAGATATTTCATGGATTACTATCTTACAAATGTAAGGGCAGCAGAATGATCCACATGACAAGCTGATAAACATTTATTTTCTTTTCCATTTTTTATTTTGGAATTTTAGACTCACAGAATAATTGCAATAAGAATACAAAGAAATTCTAAAATTCTTTCACCTAAATTCCCCAAATGTTAAAATTTTACTGCATGTGTTTATCTTTCCCATGTATGCTGTCTCTCTTTCTATCTCTAGATACACAGATAGATTTGTGTATATACATATATATATACTATACTTTTATTTTCTGAACTATTTACGAGTAAGCTGCAGACTGGATGATGCACCTTTACAGCTAAACACTTGAGTGCAGTTTTCTAACACAAAGGATGTTCTCTTACATAAACACAGTACAGTCTGCTAATTATAAATTAGAAAAACACATCGATGCAATACTTCCTGTGATACACAGACTTTATTCAAATTTCTCCCATTGTCCCACTAATGGACTTTATAGAGAAGACAGTTCTTTTTCTTATCTAAGACACACTCAAGGATCACACATTACAGTACCGAATTGAATAAGTGCCAAATAAGGGTGGATATTAAGATGTAGGTCTGTTAAGAAGATATTGGAAGTTTTAAGCAGGGTGGTGGGAAGGTGTTCAGATTCTCAGTCTTTGTTTTGTTTTGTATTTTAAAAAGGCATTTCTGTTTGCATTACAGAAAATGGTTTGGAAGAAGAAGGCTGTTTAATAAATTCCTGGAATAGTGAGAGACAAGAGGACAAGATAG
>NW_007730504.1:127318-133200 GCF_000696425.1 Galeopterus variegatus
TTGGAAGAAGAAGGCTGTTTAATAAATTCCTGGAATAGTGAGAGACAAGAGGACAAGATAGTGTCTACACAGATGGAGAAGAGAGGAAAATAAGAGATAGATCAAAATTATGTGTACATAGGTAACCCCCGCTCCTGCATTCCACAGGAGGAACAAAATAGTTTCAGTTTGTGATGCCAGACCTTCCCGTACCACTGGTATGAAAATTCACTTATAGGAGAGAGAGGACAAGAAATTTTCCCTGCCTTCAACTTATGCTTGCAGACTGTTTGAAGATCGAGTCTGTAATGTGTTGCTGATTTCTCAGTGGAAGAGGATAGCTTTGTTTAACACCTTCCCATTTCACTTCTAGAAATCTTTTTATACCATTACAGTTCCCTGTTATACATCAAATTAAGACAAGCCTTGAATGTCAGCCCCAAAACACTTTAATTTATCCAATAATCAGCATAATGTTAGATATCATTCCTAGTTTTGTTCTTTGATTTCAGGTAATGATCTGTTTACTTCTCTATAGTGCTAAACTTTTGTCATGTAACAAACTAAGTTAAAGAATAATCAACAGCCTATGAATTGAACTGAAAACATATGCATAACATATTGTTGTCTAATCCCTTGAAGCCTAAAGAAACTATCCTAATGAAATATATCCATCAATTAAATTTAGAAGTCTCACTTGAGCACTTAGTATATCACACATTTCAATGTGTGCATGAGTCTCCTGGGAACTGAGTTACATGCAGATTCTGATTCCATAGATCCGGGGTAGAGTCTAAGATTTTGTGTTTTAACATGCTGCCAGGGGGTACCCATAATGCTAGTTTCCAGACTACACTTTGAATAATGAGAATGTGCAAATCACTGATTGGTTATCACTGGATAATAGAGTTTTACTGGAAAAGGAAGGCAGGACAGCAGATTGTATAGAATACACGGGTAGGAGTCAAGAATAAGGAATCCAAGACCTGTGTCTGCCTTCATTGAGCTGGGTGACATAGGACAGATCCTGTGATCGTTTTGGGCCTTAGTTTCCTCAATGTGTACATCTGCAATAGGACAGTGAATTGGTTTTCTAGGACATAGGTATGTTTTTAGTAAACATTTAACAAAATTTGAACCTCAATGAATAAACATGCTATAGTTGGTTTCATTGCGGTGAAGGTATTTATTTCAAAATGTTAAAGGTTTTCCTGCTGAGATTGCATCCCAAATAGTTACCATAATTATAAAGAAAATGGAAAAATAAATTACCTCCAGGAGAAAGTGACCTCTTCTCCTTATAAATTCACAGGCTGAATGAAACAGCAAGCAAAGAATGTGGCCAAAGAACTACAAATCAATCAGGTGATTAAAATATTCCTTCTTGTATATAGAAATGAATACTCTTCAGCCTCGTGTATGGCTTTTAGCAAAATATACTATTTTTGAATTTGAAATGAAGCAGTTTTTTATTTATTTTAACATCTGGCTCTCAACTCATGGGAGGCAAAGAAAAAAAAAAAGCAAGCAGCAAGCGTAGTCTCTTGCTTGAAGAAGCATTCAGATCAGTAGCAACAGAGTGCGCCAAGAAATGAATGGATCCAATTGGAACACCCCAAATCCAGAATTGTACACCTTGTAAGAATAGTATTTGTTCATAATCTGTAAGGGAGAAACTAGAAAGGTTGGTTTAAAAAAAAAAAAAAAAAAGAGAGAAGAGAGAGAGAAGAGAGGGAAGGAGGTAGAGAGATATTTCACTGGGCAGAGCAGGTTCATTCACTTTCTCACAGTCTTTGGGATCAGTTGTGTTTTTGAAGCAGCTGAGTGAGCATCCAGGGGTCACCTTTTGCCAGCTGTCTGAGTCCTGTTGCTTTTGATCACTTTCTCTGGCAGATGTGATGTGATTCCGCTTGCCAGCTCGCTTCTTTAAGTCTGCTAACTTGGTGCGTGCTGCTCTCATCTCACTAGCTGGGCTGCCTCTGGGTGAAGGCGCTTACTCCTGTCAAAGGCAATCTCCCCTCAGAAGGGCAGACCCCTGCCATCTCCTGACAGTCCAGACTCCCACAGCAGATGCAGCTCTCCCTCTGGCCCTGGTGTCAGATTCAAAGGCCTGACCAGCTTCCATCAGCAGAAGCTCTCTCTTAATTGCTATAGATCAAAAAGTGTGGAACATGTCAATTAAAATGGAGTAGATGAGGGCAAAGCAAGATAGGAAAGATCTGGCATTTATCAAGATAATCCATTTCCACTGGGCTGATAGCTTTCTGTGTGCCAAAGACATCTGGAAACCCTATTAATAGGCTGGTCATTTCTACATCAACACCAGGAACAAAGCAACCAATTTCAGTGTCTGCTTATTGATCCTTAATTTCACTGACTTTTCTCTTTCCCATAATTTGTTCTCTTCTTTAGCAAAAGGGTATGTTCCTAGAGCTACCTCGTATTTCCATTAGGGGAGCCCCCCAAAACCACATATGCTCAAGAAAGTATTTAATCTCATTTCTTTTCATTCACTTATTCCTTTGTCATTTCCTTTTATATACCATCAACATGCCTAAAAATTTTTAGAGTTGGAAGGAGGCTTCATTAAATAGAGTCTAACCAGATCAGTAAACTGAGGCTCAGAGACTTGAACTGACTTACACAGGGCTACAAAGAAGCTTGTTTACTGCCCCAATTTTTATTTGATGTCCACTTCCATTTCACAGCTATGTTCCTAAGCAAACCATATTTCAATAACCTGACAGAAGACCTAGAGAGGCAATCACATGCATTCAAAAGCCAAGCCCACATCGACCCTTCCTTTCAACAGCTTTCTCTTCTGTAAAGTACAAATTTATAGCAGTCCCCACCTCACAAAGTTGCTGTGAGCGTTGACTATTAGTCTTGGTAATGCTCTCTAGTTCTAATATATAGTGAGTTCTAATTTATCAACTCTTAAGTGGAAATTAGTATTCAGAGGAAGTACAATTTTTATAGTTCACTCAACTTACTGAATGCATCTAAATAAGTTAGAAACCAATGGACTCTAAAAATTGAGAATTTCACATTTTTTTTCTCTCCTTGTAGATTAACAGATTGCCAGATTTTATGTTTCCAGGTAAGTGAATAAAAATATTCCCATTTACTAACACATTTATCTTGTAAACTAAAGAATAC
Source organism: Galeopterus variegatus (assembly GCF_000696425.1). NCBI lineage: Eukaryota > Metazoa > Chordata > Mammalia > Dermoptera > Cynocephalidae > Galeopterus > Galeopterus variegatus. The sequence goes on from NW_007730504.1 coordinate 130,457, forward strand.
TTAAATTCAAAGTAGTATACAGGACATAATTTCAAAACTAAAAATAATCCTTCCCTACAAAAGCAGTACTTTTGCTTCTGATGAGAAAAATATTTTCATAGACCAGTGTTGGTATAAGCACTGGAGTTTGCAAGCCCTTTGACATCTCCTCTAACAAAGAGGCACATTATCAGAGGCTGTCTGTAGCCCTCTTTCTTCCTGCTTTCCACACATGTCAGGGAGGGGCAAGACTCAGCGGCCTTGACTGACAAGATGTTTTCCAGGGCTCTACATGAAGCAGCTGCCGGTCACCCAAGCCCTAGCCAGTGCTCATCAAATCTGCACATAAATCCAATTTGCCAGAATCAGGATCCAAAAAACTTCATCAAACGTGGACAATAAGCAAATCTAACAAAATGTAACCTGAAAAAGAGCAAGCCCTTCACCTTAGTGCAAAACTCAACTGTACTTCTGGGGAAGTTTACAATAACTGTTTATGAGAAAATAGGCCAAAGGCTTAATGAAAGATCAATGTGGGCTGTAACTACATAAAACTGCGTCCAAATTTAGGAGAGCAATGACCCTATTCAGTTTTGTGGAATTTAGACCATACCTGGAGGTGAGGTGCCAACTGGAACAGAGACAGACTAAATCAGGCAAAAGGAGGAAATCAGAAGTACAAAGGCCCTGAGCTGCACCATAAAGAATACTGATAACCCCAGAGATGTCGACCTCAGAGAAGGGGACCGTCAAAAGAGACACAGTCACTGCCTTCAAATGTCTGAAGAGCTGTCACGTAGAAGAGAAAATAAAACTGCCAGAGGGCAGAAGTTTCAATGATTAGAAATAAAAACAGATTTATCCTATGTAAAGAAAAAACTCTTAACTCAGCCCTCCCCCTCCAAAATAAAAAAAAGAATGGAGGGATTTTTTTGAGCAGTGGTGAGCTCCCTACTCTGGGAAGCATTCAAAGAGAAGCCAGGTAAGAGAAGATAAGGGATACACACATTGAGGAGTTAGGCCAGACAGTCTAACAAAAAGAAAGAAGACAGTGCTAACTGTCCCTGCTAGGAGCTAGAGATTCTGACAATCCTACCATATGATCGTGAACATCTCTGGGCTACTTTCTCAGTCTTGCTTTGCCCACCGTTGAGGCTATTGTATGTGATGAACTCAGAGCCTCCTTCCAGTTTGAATATGCTCTGGCTTCTACCAATGAACATACGCTTTTTTCTTCTTACTTTTCATTATGGCAAACACCATTTATTGAATATTTTCCTTGAAAAAAGCACTGTAAAATTTTCCAGTAGGTTATGCTTGTATTGCTATTCCCATTTTATAGATAGGGAAACCAGGTTTCAGAGTTGATATGTACTTTTCCCAAGCCATGCAGCTAGTAAGAGAGTCAAAGATATAATTCTAACCAAAATCTGTCTGATGTATTTGAACCACATACTGCATGCCCTGAAAACTGTTACAATTTATTTATCTTGAAAGTATTGTCATTTTGCCCTGGCAGACTTTGTTTTGTTGCCAAGTCCTACACCTTGAAGTTTAAACAAATTTCTGATTACCCAAGGATTACCTTGGAGATCAGCATCATGAAACTGTTTCCCTTCCCAGATCTGTTTTCTCAGATATTGATTCAAGCCTTCAGGATAATGCCTCTTTTCGTGTTCTGGGATGCAATGTCTGTGTAAATGGTAGGTTCGACAACCTGGGGTGACGTGTCCTTGACCCTTCAACTGTAGTTGTCTTTCTTCCCACTCCACTTCAGTTATTTACTCTTTGGGCTCAAGATCTATCTTATATCTAAAATATCCTCTTTCCGACCATAATATTTCATCCTTTACACCAGCTGCCTGATTTCATGACACCTGTTCTCTGATCTGTGGTCTCTTGGAGAAGTGTTTCCTGTTCTCCAAAAATGTTCTTTCCCTGCCCCTTGGCCTCTTCCCAAGATCTTATGATCTTTCTGTCTGGTCCACAATTCCCTGCTGCACACACCCACCCAAACTTCAATAATGGGTCACTTCCAACCATTCGTATCTTCTGCCTCTGATGCAGCTGCTAAAAGCCAAGCAGCCGTGAAGACTGACACCACCACGAATGTACAGAATCCAGTCACAGCCGCTTTCTCAATCTACAGTTCTCAGCAACACCTTTCCGTCAGTCCCTCTATCACTTCTCTCAGCCATTCTTCTAAACTGTTACCATTCTTCACAAGCACCTAAATCCCACTATTCTACTGTGAATAGAATTTGGCTTATTTCACATTCTTCAGACTTCCAACCTTACCCCCTCGTTCTCAGCACAGAAAATTTCCTTCTACTACATAGAAGAAGAAAAAAAAGTCAAAAATAGAAGTTCCATGCACTTCCTACCACCAAGTCTATTGTGCCCTTGCACTCCCTTTTCTCCTATAGATGACCTATCTCATGTTACATAAACCCAATCCCTTATACATGCATGTATATTTCTGAGTTAAACACATATAATGTGCATGACTATGTGGCTCTGGCTTCTCTATCAGGAATTTTATTCTATCAATAATGCGCTTTCCATTTTCTTCAAACTCTTTTTTTTTCTGTAGTTGATTATTCACATCATCATTTTAACACGCTCAAGTCTCCCAGAACCCCATATTTCTCTTAATATGACTGCAATTACATAAAGTTAAATCCTGTGTACAGAAAAAAACCTGGAACAGAATACAGTAAAAGGCATTCGTGATTGTGTTTTGGTGAGACAGTGAGTGATATATT
>NW_007730504.1:133656-146966 GCF_000696425.1 Galeopterus variegatus
ATGTGCATGACTATGTGGCTCTGGCTTCTCTATCAGGAATTTTATTCTATCAATAATGCGCTTTCCATTTTCTTCAAACTCTTTTTTTTTTTCTGTAGTTGATTATTCACATCATCATTTTAACACGCTCAAGTCTCCCAGAACCCCATATTTCTCTTAATATGACTGCAATTACATAAAGTTAAATCCTGTGTACAGAAAAAAACCTGGAACAGAATACAGTAAAAGGCATTCGTGATTGTGTTTTGGTGAGACAGTGAGTGATATATTTTGATTGATTTAAATTCTATATATCAATAGTCTCAGATTTTTTATAATTAACATCTAATGCTTTTAAAGATGAAGTATCGCTTTTGTAAAAGTATGATTTTTCTTAACTGAACGAGTATTTGTTTTCACATCCAGCCAGTCCAGTTGATTGGCTCTGCGTCTCTGAGTGCTTCAAGGTTAATGCTGTCTTGCTAGTTCCCGGCGTCCTCTGCTGGCAAAATTAGAGTACAACATAGAAAGAAACAGTTTCCGGTCTGGTTGAAGATTGAAAATACATCATATTTATCAATTACTTTGCAGCGTATAAAGTGTTTTCACTTCCATTCTTGTATAACACTGTTAGCATATTAAAATGTCACTCCCCCTGTTTTCATTTGAGCTGATGAATATAATAGGTCTGAGCTGTCCAATACAGCAGCCATTAGCCATGTGCGACTCCTGAGCACTTGAAAAGTAACCTAATTCGAACGGACAGGCCTGTAACTGTAACATACACCGTATTTCAAGAGTTATAATGTGAAAAAGGATGTAAAATATCTAATTAATAATTTTTATTTTGGTTACATGTTGAAATGATTACATATTTTGGACTGGATTAAAATATTAAAATAAATTTCACCTCTTCGTTTCTACCTTTTTAACTATGGTTACTAGAAAAATTTTAATTATATATATGTCTGGCATTGTATTTCTACTTTACTACATGCCATAGATGCTACATTCTAAAGTGATTATATCACACCAAAATGTCAAAGTATGTGGCTAGAAAACGTTTAGATGACCCCTGAAATCTTCACGTATGTTGAGTACATAAAAATACTGGTAAAGTAAGTATTGGAGAAGGATTTGATTGATTTTTTGATCAGTTTTAAAATCGTTTATGTGTTAAATACCAAGAATCACCTCCGAGAGGGAAGAGAGTGGGATGTGCTTATGCCTCACTTCAAGCCTATCCAAGGGCTTCAATGGGACCACCGAGGGAGCTTGCCTAGGGCTGCCACATGGCTCTTGGAGGAGGTAATGAGGGCTGTGATTAGGGGAGGAGATGCATTTCCAGACTTTGTCAGAGTAAAGAATGTCTCTTTCCCTGAGGCTAAGTGTGGACTACCTGTGTTAGAGACAGGTGTGTGGTTTAAGAGCTTCTCAAAGAGGGCCACCTAGAGGGGTTTTCCAGACTTTGTCAGAGTAAAGAATGTCTCTTTCCCTGAGGCTAAGTGTGGATTACCTGTGTTAGAGACAGGTGTGTGGTTTAAGAGCTTCTCAAAGAGGGCCACCTAGAGGGGTGATAGGATGATTGCAGATGGAAATTTGAGGTGGACTATTGAATGCTGGCAAGTGCGAAAAACTGGGAATTCAAGATGAGTGATCCCCAGGGATGGGGGAGGAGAGGCAGAGGGAAGCAGATATGCCATGTGACACTCACAGCCCCGGTGAAGCTGCCACCCTCCCCCACCCCCTGCCTTAGCAAAAACTACAAAGAAAAATAACAGACCTCTCACAAATCTGTGAATCTGAGATGTGTGGCACTCATTTGAGATGTTCATTTCTGCAGACATAATCTGTAAACAACTGATAGGTTAAAAACACACCAGCTATTTCTGGACGGACTCCCTGATCCTTATGTTAGTCCCTTGCTGCTTCCTAATACTCATTAATTCGTCCATCAGATCTTGAATAAGACTGCACAGTAAATGGGGATTTCAAGAATGTCAAAGTTGGAGAGTGCTTTAGGAGTCTTCTTTTCTTCCCATCCGTAGATTTATTTAACATAGAAACTTCTACATTGAGCTCTTCGTATGTGTCGGGCACTATAATAGGCAACAGGGATAAGATGTAGTCCTTACAGTGTAGCCCACTCTATTCTGAGAATATTCTCATATTAGAAAAATATTGTTTATATCTTCTCATGGAATTATAAAAGAGCCTGTATATTCGGAAAAAGTTCTGAGTGGTTGGAGCACCAGACCACAGGTAGCTTGCTACTTCCTGAGTAGCCCATCTAGATAGCTGTGACTGTTAGAAAAGTTCATTTGTCTGCTTTGTCAAATCTTCCTGGTAAACTATTTATCTTTACAAAATGTTTCTCTTTTCTTCTAATATATATATATTTTAAATTAAAGATCACCTTTTCCGATATTTATCATAGCTTTCTATTAGTTTCCATGGAACATCATTTCTCGTCTTTTACCTTCAATCTTTCTGTATTATATATTTTAAATATTTCTTGTAAAGCAGCATACAAACATACTTCAAAAAATTCATGGAAAAGTAGAAGTAAAAAATAATACAAATCTTTCCACGAACTATTTGAAGACCTCCTCGCATAGTCGGGTTTTATCAGCCTGACAATCTTGTGTCTTTCAGTTGGAGCAATTAGCCCATGTACATTTAATATAAGTACTGAAATATCTAGTTTTGAATCTACCATTTATTGGCTTTCTATTCCATCTTTTCTATGTTCCTTTCAGATTGATTATATTTTATTATTCAATTTCCCCCACTATTAACTTGGTAGTGCAGGACAGTTCAACAGATGGTCTTGGACCAACCCAGTTCTCTCCCTTTTCTTGCTTGTAGTTTTTAAGAATAACGGTAGAATGTGCTGGGACTGGCCAGAACAGCCTGGGCTCTGTTCCAGTCTCCCCCTAGAAAAAGGACATCCTTCAACACTTTAGTGATTCTCATTGCCCTAGGGTATAAAACCCAGAGTGCTGTTTTTCAAGGTTTCTCAGCTGTGGTGCAAGTGAGGCATGCATAGATAAGGCTCCATCTGCCCCGGGCAGCTTTCCTGAGCCTTGGGGGACTGGCTCATGATGAATACTAGGCTTCTGTTGTCCCTTGCTGCCTATCCACAAGTAATAAATTTGCTTCACATAATTTGTTGCATATGAGTATGTTCTGTCTAACCAGACTCAGTCAAGTTTGTAATCAGTGCACAGTGAACCTGCTTCACAGGTAGTTTTCATTATTACTATTTTGTAGTTATAATGATGATTACAGAAAGCATACTTGACATATCAAAATCTAATAGTATTTTTTCCTCCTCCAAAATATTAAGAAACTTAACGTTGATGCCCAAAATGTGTTCTTAGATAGGTAGCATAAAAATCACCTGAAAGATGATTAAAATCTCCAGCCCCACCTCAGAACTTTTGATCAGAATGTACAATTTAACATGATCCCCAGATGATTAATATATGAAAGTCTGAGAAATACTGCTTTAGAACACTTCAACTTCATTTACTCTTTCATAATTTAAATACCATTTTTATGTGGTTTAATTTTTACATTTTAAACATGCAAGATATTGTTTAAACAATAAAAATGTATTTATATTCAATAAATATATACTTTTCATTTATATTTATTGCTTTCATCATTTTCTTTTTGCCTGAAGAACATATTGATTTTAGTATGGTTTTGCACAGTTTTTGTTTAAAGATTTATTTCCCTGTCATTTAAGAAACTTTACTGCAAACATTTTCAAACATACTTCAAGGAAAGAGAATAGTATAATAAACCTGATTTCCTCATCCCAAAAGATTGATATATGGTTAATCTTTTCTATACTTCATTTACTTCATACCCACTAACATATTCATCTATAAATATTTCAGTGTGTATCTGAAAAATGACTCTCTTGTCCTTCCTTAGGTTACAACCTAATGCCAATGTCATTATCACACCTAAAAGATTAACACTAAATCCTTAATATCAAATATCAAAAATGTTCACATTCCCCTAATCATGGATTTGGTTTTCAGTTTGTTTGCAATTAGTTAAAGCATCACTTGTATCTTATGTCTCTCCCTCTTCCCATTTTCCTAATATTTTACTTTGAAAAATTTTTGTCATTTAAGTTTCCCATAGTCTGGATTTTTCAGAATGCAACCTTATGCTTCTTTTTAAAATGTTTCACAATACCCTATACTTCCTATAAATTAGTAGACAGATCTTGAAACTTGGTAATTTCCTTGCTAGTACTGTTACTTCCGTTTGTAAGTATGTAATGTCTAATTCCCCCTCCTTTTATATCAGCAGTTCATAAAAACGACCATAATCTCATTTTATCATTTTTTATTTGACTATTAGTTAAAATACTTCTATCAAGGGAAATTAACTCTCATTGACTTCATTGACCATTCATTACTCTGAGGTTTTTTTTGTTTGTTTTGTTTTGTTTTAAGGCAGGATAAATGCTCAATTATTCCCATCATTTACCATTTTTCAAAATAATGAGTTAATGAGTTGGTCCACAGCATCTACTATAGGTTAACAGTAAGGCTATTTTGAACAGATAAAGATATAAATTCATGGATTTAAACACAATGTGTTTCTATTTGTTGCTGTTATTATCTTTATTGATCCAGAAATTGTCCCATTTTGGGCTGGTAAGAGTCCCTTCAAGTTGGGACAATTTGACATGATCCTAGTAATTTTCGATAGCTTCTTTGCTACTAATAGTATAATATATTACAGGTTTGTCTTGTACATTTAAACCCCACACATAAAATGAACATCTGGTTTCTTTTGATAGGATATATTATTTCAAGACCACAATCTGAGCATGAAGAATGTTCATTGCTATTGAGAGAGAAAGAGATACATAATTACATAGATATGGTCATTTGACATAGTTCCCTTCTGTATGATTGAGCACTACCTGGATACAATTAAAATACAATCATTTGTTTACAATCATTAGTTTCATTCTACTTTTAAAGTTTGCTTTTTATTTTTAGAATTTTATTATTTAACATCAAATCTACAATAAGGAATATTCCATTATGTCTAGATTCTATACCTCACACATATATATTTCCTCCCTCCTTACAGCTAACTGAAAACTTTTATTATTGCATTTTTTCTTAGTATAAGCAAATGTACACATATAATAGCAATTTCCCACCCTCCTTTTCCAGATACATGGTGGAAAATTTCATGTTTTCTCCTTGCTTTTCTCATTTAAAAATATATCCTGCAGATCACTTTATGACTGACATCTTCCTCATTCCTTTTGACAGCTAAATAGTACTAGTAGGGAATATTAATACCCTAGTTTTTTCCATGAAAAGTATTGAGATAAATTATGTAACATTAATCTACAAAATGACTCAATTTCTTTTTAAGAACTTGCCAAGAGTGACATCAGCAAAAGGGCCAAGTAGGTAGTTCCAAGCTACTGTCTCCACAAAGAAACTAGAAAATAAGCAGAAACTATCAGAACCAGCACTGTCAGAACTCTGAAAACCATCAAAGGCTTACAGCAAACTAGTGAACACTGAATCAAGGAAAAGTTAATTCAAAAACGGTAAAAAAAAGCTTTCTGGTATTTTACTTGCCCTTGCCCCACTCCCTTCCTGGCTAAGCAGCAGCCTTGGAGATGACAGCCCACAATGCCAGTGTGGGATCCTGGTCCCTGGTTCCAGAGGAAGCATAGTAGACCTTATTTGCAAATTATTGTGTAGGTCTCTTCTAACCTGACTGGGGCCTTTTGAAGGAGTAATGCAAGATGCTCATCTTTGTTTTGTCTAACTTGGAACACACTGAGGCCAGAATAGTGGTGGGCATTACTTGAAAACACTGCCAGGTGAACAAACAACTCACAGACAACTAAGAGATTACAGTTGAGACATACAACAGATAGCCTAAGGCCTAGGAGAAAAAAACTAGCGAGAAAGTTTCTTAGGGAAATTAGAGCAATCAAAAGTACCCATATATCGGGGGACTTAGAAAGACATGCACGTGGCCAGGGCAAGAAGCATGCTCAGAAAAGACCTCAGAAGACCTTGGCGAGAAAGTTTCTTAGGGAAATTAGAGCAATCAAAAGTACCCATATATCGGGGGATTTAGAAAGACATGCACGTGGCCAGGGCAAGAAGCATGCTCAGAAAAGACCTCAGAAGACCTTAAGTTTTCACCTCAGGTGATGTCTGGGCTCAGTGAATGTCTGGCTAAAGGTTGAAGGAGGGTCCCAGAACAGAGGCAATCTGCAAAGACTAAGAGAGATTTGTTTCTTTGTTTGTCTTTCCTTACCTTTCATGTTCAAGAAAATTTCTGTCAAACACAAGATGAACAAAAGTTAAGAAACAGAGACTACAGTGACCAGACATGAAAAGAAATAGTCTCTGCAAAAACAGTTTGGAAAAATCACCAGACAAATGGACTACTACCACCTTCAACAACTGGGGAAATAAAACATATTACAAGAGAAACAAAAACTGAAGGGGTCAGTTACTGCTAGACCTGCCCAAAATAAATTCTAAAGGGGGATTTTTGAGTTGAAATAAAAGAACACTAGCACTCAAAGATGTGTGAAGAAATAAAGGGCTCTGATAAATGTAACTACATAAGGAAATATAAAAGCCAGCATCACTGTATTCTTGAATTGTGACCCTACTTTTTATGTCCTATATTATTTAAAAGATAATCACATAAAAGAATTATATATCTTTGTAACTGAGCATAAAATGTATAAAGACAAAATTCATGACAACAACATAAAGAGAATAAAGTTTCTGTATATTATTGAAGTTATCAATTCAAACTAAATTGTTATGAATTTATGATGATAAATGCAATCCCCATGGTAACCACCAAGGAAATATACTTAAAAAATACATAAAAGGAAATGAGAAGGGAAACAAAACAATTCACTACAAAATATCACTAAACATACAAAAAAATAAAAATCAGAAATAGAGAAAATGAGGGACCGGAAAAGTACAAACCATACAAAAACCAAATGTCAAACTGGCAGAAGTCTTCTTCATCAGAAATTTCTTTAAATGTAAAGGGATTAAACTCACTAATCAAAAGGCAGAGATTGGCAGAATCAATTTTAAAAAATGATCCAACTATGTGCTATCTACAAGAGACCCGCTTTAGATCTAAAGGCACAAATAGGTTGAAAATGAAAGAAAAAGGATAATCCATGCAAATAAAAACTAAAATAGAGCTGGGGTTACTACACTAACACCAGACAAAATAGACTTTAGGTCTAAAACTATTACAAGAGACAAAGACATTCTATTGATAAAAAGGACATCATCATGAAAATATAATAATAAATGTATATTCACGAAACAATAAGTTTCAAAATATAAAAAGCAAACATTAACAAAACTGAAGAAAAAAATAGTTTTACAACATTCACACAGGCCAGTAAGAAAACAGAGGACTTGAGCAACACTATAAACCCACTAGACCTAACAAACATATACAAAACACTCCACCCAACAATAGCACAACACATATTCTTCTCAAGTGCACATGAAATATTGTCCAGGATAAACTATGTTAGGCCACAAAAGAACTCTCAATAAATTTAATATGATGAAAATCATACAAACTATCTTCTCTGATCACAATTTAATGAAGCTAGGAATAAACAGAAGAAAACTAGAAAAAACAAAACATGTGGAAGTTAAACACATTTCTAGACAACCAGTGGGTCAAATAAAAAATCAAAAGGGAAACCAGAAAATACACACACACACACACACACAACATACCTAAAGTAATCAGATAAAGCAAAGGCAATTTATAGCTATAATCACTCACGTTAAAAAAAAAAAAAAACAACCTCAAATCAATAACCTAACTTTACATCTTGAGGCACTATAAAAAAAAGAGAAAACTAGCAGAAAGAGGGAAACAATAAAGATTAGAATATAGTTAAATAAGATAGGGAAGAGAAAAATAATAGAATCAACAAAACCAAAAGTTGGTCCTTTGAAGAGATCAAAAAAATTGACAGACCTTTAGTTGGACTGACAAAGAAAAAAGAGAGAAGCAGCAAATAATTAAAATCAGAAATAAGAGTAGGGACACAACTATCAACCTTATAGAAATAAAAGTATTATAAGAGAATACTATAAAAAATTGTACACCAAAAAATCTACAAGACAGCTACCAGAATAAATGAATTTAGGAAAGTTATAGATTATAAGATCAAAACATAAAAATTAGTTGTTTCTATATACCAGCAAAGAACAATCTAAAAAGAAAATTAAGAAAGCAATTCCATTTACAATAGCTTTTAAAATACCAATCAATAAAATATTGAGGAATAAAATTTAACCATAAAAGACTTCACACAGGAAACTACAAAACATCATTAGAAAAATTAAAACAGCACGGCCGGCCCCACAGCTCACTTGGGAGAATGTGGTGCTGAGAGCTCTGAGGCTGTGGGTTTGGATCCTATATAGGGATGGCTGGTGCGCTCCCTGGCTGAGCATGGTGCAGACACTGAGCCAAGGGCTGCATTTCCCTTACAGGTCCAAAAAAAAAAAAAATTAAAACAACACAAACGGAAAGACATTACTTGTTCATAGATTGGAAAATTTAATATGGTTAAGATGGCAATATTTTCAAAAAGAACTATAGATTCAATGCAATCCCTTTCAAAATTCCAACAGTTGTTTTTGCAGAAATGAAAAATCCAATCCTCAAATTCATTTGAAATTGCAAAGGGGCCCACAAATAGGCAAAACAATCTTGAAAAATACATTGGAGTACTCGCACTTCCCAATCTCAAAACTTATTACAAAGCTACAGTAATAAAAACAGTGTGGTATTGGCATAAGGATAGACATATAGACCAATGGAATAGAACTAATGTCCGAAATTAAACCCTTATATTTAAGACCAATTGATCTTGCTCAAGAGTGCCAAGTCAATTCAATGAGGAAAATACAGTCTCTTCAATAAATAATGCTGAGACAAATGCATTTCCATATGCAAAATGTTGAAGTTGTATCCCTACCTCACAAACATTAGGATGGCTATTAAAAAATAAAAATAAAAAGGGAAAATAAAAAATAGATATACAAAAGGAAAATAAGTGCTGTTGAGGATGTGGAGAAACTGGAACCCTCATATATTGCTGATGGGAATGTAAAACAGCCATTGTGGAAAACAGTTTAGTGGTTCCTCCAAAAGTTAAACATGGAATTATCATATAATCTACAATTCCACTCCTAGGTATAACTAGAAAAGAGGGACTCCAACAAATACTTGTTTTACAATGTTCATAGAAGCATTATTCACAATAGCCAGAAGACAGACACAATCCACGTGTCTGTCAAAAGATAACTGAATAAATAAAACATGATATATACATATAATGAAATATTTTTCAGCCATAAAAGGAATGAACTACTGATACCTGCTCCGTGGATGAAACTTAAAAACAATATGCTGAGTGGCACAAAAGGAAAAAGTTTGATTCCACTTACAGGAATATCTAAAACTGGCAAATTCATAGTCAGAAAGTAGATTAGAAGTTGCCAGCGGCTGGGAGGAGGGAAAAAATGGGGAGTTATTAATTAATACGTACAGAGTTCCTGTGTGGAGTAACAAAAAGTTTTGGAAATAGTGATGGTTGCCCAACATTGGGAATGAAATTAATGCCACCAAACTTTACACTTAAAATAGTAAAACATATTTTATATTATGCATATTTCACCACAATAAAATACATCAGCAAAAACAACCCCCCCACCCGCACAAATTGAAAAAATGATCTTAAATTTCCCCTGCAGAAATAAATATAAAAGAATAGCCACAGACATATTTTGAAAGAGTAATAAAAGGGGATGTCTCAGTAAATATTAATTTAGTAATTTAAAATGTGGTACTAGACTAAGAATTAAGAGATTTTTTTAAAACTAGTATAGAATTAGAACTATGACAGTAGTGGCATTTCAAAACCATAGGAACTGAGTTGATCATTTAATAAATGGCATAGACAGAAATAAACTAACAGAAATTACATAAAAATGAACTCCAGGTGAACTAAAGATCAAAAACTAAATAAATTATAAAAATGCTACAATAAAATATAAGTGAATATTGGAGCTTCCACTTCTGAAAAGATAAAATAGACATACTTTTCCCTATTTCTCCCACTGAATACAACTAAAAACCCTGGACATCACACATAAAACAAACTTAAGAATACTTTAAATGGTAGGGAAAAAAGCAAGAATCTTCAAGATCCAAGGAACAACACGGCTTTCCTGGGTTTTCTTTTTCCCTCCTATATATCAGACTAGAATGGCTGAAGAAAGCTCTCTAAACAGAAAGAAAACAATAAAACAAGGAATCTTGGAATATTATGAAGGTAGAACAGAAATAGTAAAAATATGGATAAATACAATGCATTCCCCTTCTCCCACTGAGTTCCTTAACTAGATGACTGAATTTTCTAACTTCTTTGATGGGTGGAGCAAAAAATTTAACACTGTTGATGTGATTCAAAATGCATGTACAGTAAATAGTTAAGACAATTATAAATGTGGGGAAGAGATCTAAAGGGAAGTAAGGTTTCTACACTTTTCTTGAATTAGTAAAATGATGACACTAGTAAGCTGTGATAAGTTTTATATATATGTAATACTTACAAAGAGCACTAAAAAAGCTATATAAAAAGATGCACTCAAAAATGAATCAAAATGGAATTCTAAAAATTATTCATGTAACCCCAAGGAAGGCAAGAAACAGAAATGTTAAAAAGGGAGAACAGAAAACAAAAAAAGATAAAGCAACAGACTTAAGCCCTAATAGACTAATAATTACATTAAATGTAAATGGTCTAAATGTACCAATTAAAAGACAGATATGACACAGTGGATTAAAAATATGTCTAATTATCTGCTTTCTACAAGAAATTCACTTCAAATACAATGATATAAGCAGGTTGAAAGTAAACACATAGAAAAGAAGACATATCAAGCAGACATTAATGAAGAGAAAGCAGAAGTGGCTACATTAACATCAGATAAAGTATATTTGGAAGTAAAGATATTACCAGAGAAAGAGAAGGGCATTATATAATGATAAAATAATCATTCCACAAAGGAGACATAGTAATTCTAAATGTGTACTTATCAAACAACAGATATGCAAAACATGGAGACTTCAACACTGCTGTCTGAACAACTGATAAAACAACTAAACAGAAAATTAGTGAGGATATAGAAAAACTGAACAAAACCATCAACCAACAAGATCTATTCAAAGTACATAAAACACACCACTTAACAGCAACACATTTTTTTCAGTGCATATGGAACACATATTAAGAAAGACAATATCACAGGCCATAAAGCAAACCTCCACAAATTTAACATAATGGAAATCACGTAGAGTATATTCTCTAACCACAATTGAATCAAACTAAAAATCAATAACAGAAAGATATCAGGAAAATCTCCAAACACTCGGAATATAAACAAAACACTTCTCAATAATCCATGGATCAAAGAGCTAGTCTCTAGGAAGATTTTTAAAATACTTAAACTGAATGAAAATGAAAACACACAGCATTTGTGGGACATATTTAAAGCAGTGCCAAGAGGAAAATTTATTTATAATAGAAAGGAGGAAAAATATTAAACAAAAAATCTAAGCTCCCACCTCAAGAACCTGGAAAGGAGCAAAATAAACCCAAACAAAGTAGTAGAAAATAATAAGAGCAGAAATCAACAAAATTGAAAACAGAAAAATAGAGAAAAATCAATGAAACAGAAAGGTGGCTCTCTAAAAAGGTCAATAAAATTGAGAAGCCTCTTAACATGATCAACAACAATAACAAAATTATGCAAATTATCAATATCAGGTATGAAAAAGATTTCACTATAGACTGTGCAGACATCAAAGAGATAAGGGCATATAATAGACAATTCTACACACATAAATTTGACACCTTGGATGAAATAATCCAATTCCTTGAAAAACACCAGCTTAATATGAAATTCAAATTTAAATAGCCCTATAACAATTAAAAATATTAAAGGGGCTGGCCCTGTGGCTCACTCGGATAGGGCAGCGCTGGTAATGCCGAGGCCACAGGTTTGGATCCTGTATGGGGGTGGCTGGTGTGCTCACTGGCTGAGCGTGGTGCGGGACAACACCAGGCCAAAGGTTGTGATCCCCTTCCCGGTAAAAAAAAAAAAAAAAAAAAAAAAAAAAAAAAAAAAAAATTTTAAATTTGTAATTTAAAAACTCCCCCCAAAATAAAATCTCCAGACGTAGATGGTTTCATTGGAGAATTTTGCCAAATTTTTATAAAAAGGAAAACCAATTTTACAGCACCTATCCAGAAAAACAGAAAAGAAAAAATTCTCTACTTTATAAAATGAACATTGGTTAACACCAAATCTAATCAAAGACAGTACCAAAAGAAGGAAAAGACCAATACCCCTCACAAAAATAATGCAAAAATCCTTAACAAAATAAATATTAGCAAATAGATTTAAACAGTATGTAAAAAGAATTATACATCTTGATGAAGTATGAAGTGAGGTTTATTCCAGGGATGCAAGACTGGTTCAATATTTAAAAATCAGTGTAACACATTTATATTAACAGGCTAAAGAAAAATCATATCAGTATATCAATCACACACACACAAAAATCATATGGCAAAATTCAACACACATTCATGATAAAAACTTTCAGAAAACAAGAGAGAAACCATCCAAAAAATAAACAGCTAACATTGTACTTAGTGCCAGAAATGATTGTATGCCCTTTAAGATTGGAAACAAGGTAAGGATTTCCACTCTTATGTTTCTTATTCAATACACTGTTAGAAGCTCTAGCCAGTGCAATGAGAAAAGGAAATAAAAGACATACAGAGAAAATTATCCTAAGTGAAACAACCCAGGTACAGAAAGAGAAATACTGCATTTTCTCACTCATTACTGGGAGCTGAATCCATAAATAAAAAGGAGAGACAGAGAGAAAGAAAGAAAGAAACAACAATCACAGTAATGTTGAACTTTTAGAAAACTAGAGGAAGAAAAGGGGAGGGGAGGGAGAGAGGGCAGGGGTTAATGAGGAATTGGTCAACGGACACAAAGAACTATTGTGTACTGTAATGATGAATAAGCTAACTATACTGGTCTAACCATCACATATTCTTTTTTTTTTTTTTGTCTTTTTTTGTGTCCGGCAACGGATTGCAACTCTCAGTGTCGCGCCCGTACCGGACCGGGACCGGCAACGGGATCGCAACCCTCGGTGTTGCT
>NW_007730504.1:147938-182155 GCF_000696425.1 Galeopterus variegatus
CACCCGGGGTGTTGCCCCCCCCCCTCGCCCAGCCAGTGAGCAGGAACCGGTCTGTATGTGGGATCCGAACCCTCGGCGGGAGCGCCGCCGCGCTCCCAAGCGGCGCACTGTAGCAGTGCACCACCGGGCCGGCCCCCTAACCATCACATATTCTACACAATTATTGAAAATCAATGTTGTACCCCACACATATGTATAATAAAAAATAAAAGATATAAAAAGAAAGGAAGCAATAAAATTTCCCCTATTTGAAGATAATATGATTGTCTACATAGAAAATCCCAGTAAAACTATAAAAAATTAGAATAAATGAGTTCAGAAAGCTCACAAGATAAAAGAGGCTCAGAAAGGTAACAGGATACATCGTAAACATACAAAAATCAATTTATTTCTATATATTCGCAATGAACTTTTGGACACAGATTAAAAATATAATGCCATTTATAATCATGTCAAAAACAAAATACGAGAAAATCTAACAGAACACACACAGGAGGTATATACTGAAAACAACACATTACTGATGACAGAAATTAATGAAGATACAATGGATACACATACCATAATCATGGCCTGGAAAACACAACATAGTAAAGATGTCAATTTTCCCCAAATTGATGCAGAGGCTTAAGGCAATTCCTTTCAAAATCCCAGAAAGATTTTTCATAGATATTATACTAGATTATTCTAAAATTTATATGCTAAGACAAAGAAAGAATTGCTAAAAGAATTTTGAAAAAGCATAAAGTTCAAGGAATCTGTCTAGCCAATTTCAAGATGTACTACTTAGCTACAGTATCAAGACTGTGTTATTGGCAGAGGGACAGAAACATGGGTCAATAGAACAAAATAGAGAACTCATTAGTAGAACCACACAAAATATGCCCAGCTGATTTTTTGTAAAGGTGCAAAAGCAATTCAAGGTGAGAAAGAGGGCCTGTTCAAAAAATGGTGCTGGAGCAATTGAGCACTGAGGCAAAGAATAAACCTCTACCTGAACCTCACACTTCATATAAAAATGAACTGAAAATGGATTAAAGACAAATGTGTAACCACAAAACATTGAGAAAAAATATACAGAAGAATATCTTCAAGATCTGGGGCTACATAAAGTTCTTAAACTTGACACCAAAAGCATGATCCACAACAGGAAAAATGGATGTACTCCAATTGGTACTCTTCAGGACAGAAAAGTCCATTGTCATTTACACACACATGCTTATAGCCAATGACAGACTTACCTGCAGACACACACACATACTCACATGACCCAAGCTCTGTGCGTGAGAGCCCCCAAAGCCTGGTCAGGGGTTTGAGGGCATGAGGTTGGCAGGTCAGCAGGAAAGGCTTCAATAAAGTCAGGCACTGAGAACTGCTAGTGAAGGCAAAGACCAGGTGAACATTGACACTAAATAGTTAAAAGAGTGGCAAGTATAATTAAGGACATGTTATGATTAACATGCCCCAAATCCGCCTAATTTGGCTCAGGAATTGGTAAGAAAAGTGGGTGTTTTGGGAGTATGAAAAGCAAAATATTCTAGTGAGAGGTACAAAGGATTTATAAGAACATCCAAAGACCACTGGATGAAGGAGGCTCAAACGTGAAGCTTGGGGATGAAAAACCAGACAGATTTTGGCTAGAGGAACACATACAAGTGAATGACAATCTATTGGGTGTTGAGCTAGAAGTAGCAGAATAGTGCGGTAAGAACATATGATCAGGATTGAGGCTTTTCAGACAAATGCCTAGGAAGACTATATGACTTTTCAGGCCCCCAGTAGTGCATGAAGCCACTCTCTTCCTGGCAATGTCTTAAAAGAATTCAGAATCCTTTAACAACAGGAGTCTTAGAATGGTATATCTGAGAAAGTGCTTACCATACAGATAAGAGAACTGAGGTACAGATGATAAATGATATCCAAAAGTCCTGAAGCAAGATCATAGCAAAATCTGGACTAAGACTCCGGTCTCTTTATTCCTGCTGATTTCTTTAGTACACTGATTTTGTTACAGCCATTAGTTTGTGTTTACTAAACTAAATCAATTTAGTAATCACTGAAAATAGTATCTTATTTTTAAGATACCTGCTAATTAAATAAATGGTAGTTATTAATATCCATTTTCTCAAAACCCATATAAGTATCTTCAAGGTTTCAGGTAGAGTGCAGCCTGAGTTTTCTCAGGGAATCTTAAGTAATTAGGATTATTGTGTGAACATCCACCTACCTATTTTTTTTCTCCCAAATATGAGGGTACTTCAAAATGTTCATGGTAAAATAGAATGAAAAGATAATACAAACCTTTCCATGTCCTTTCTGATGTACCCTCATACATGAATCAAGTCACCAAACACAAAACAAAGCTACTTCTCTGATTTACACTTGGGAGTATTTGTTGAGAATTTCAATGTACTAGGCATCTGTACCACGTTATACTTGTTTACAGAAAGTGGACGAAACTGGAATAAGAGAAAATTGTACTGTTATTAAATAAAGACATATTAGGGTTATTTTGTAAAGAAGAAAAAAATAATACTCCCATAACTTCACAAGTCCTTGAATGCAGTAAAGAAAACATGAGACAGAGACTACTGACTTAACAAATGGATGACTTTATTAAGAGAGAAGGACAAGATTGGTTTTCACCTCGGTCAAATCATCCAGAACAACAAAAGCACACAGACTTATACAATACTTTGGTTTAAAAATTATGCATATTATCAATGTTAAACCTGATGTTTAAAGAACCAAATGGGACAGAAGGTGGAAAAAACAAACCAAGAAAACACAAGCTTGCATAGATGAATTAATGCAGATGTACGAGTACAATTGGCATGTAAGGGAAGCTTGAGTACTGGAGAGTGCTTTAATGACACTGACCATCTCAAGTTCCCAAGACACATGAAAGTCACCAGCACCGTGTTTTTCATTTTCTTCAATGAGGTCATGAGCAGATGTACGAGTACAATTGGCATGTAAGGGAAGCTTGAGTACTGGAGAGTGCTTTAATGACACTGACCATCTCAAGCTCCCAAGACACATGAAAGTCACCAGCACCGTGTTTTTCATTTTCTTCAATGAGGTCATGAGCAGGAATAAATTGTGCTGTGTGAAGGTGAATTGAAACAGACTTTCCACTAGCCTAGTCCAGATGGGTGCATACATACCCACCAGTACCTACCATCGGTCACCTTTAAGGCATCCATAAAGTGTCCCTCACAGTTAGGCATGTGGTTTTAGGTGGCCTCTTTGTTTTCTGTCCTCAGACAGGCAACTATATTCCATCAAAGTTCTGTTCTGTTCCATGAAATAGCTATTTCAAAGCTGCCTTTCTCTGTGGCGCTTGGCTATAAATTGATGAGCACTTGGGATATCTCATTTGTTTTTATAAATATATCCACATTTCAAATGTCAAAGGATCTCTTATGAAGAATATGAAAGTGGCTGGACGCTGTGTGGTCTCTCTCAAGAGTTCACTTTTACAAATTATAAGACAAATAACAGTATCACCTCAAATTTCCTGAGCAACTTGATTTACATGAGCGAACTCTTGTGTTTTTTAATTCAGCACCTTTTCAAAATATATATTGTACCAGGATAGATTCTTCTTAGGGCAAACCCCATTACAGAGAAGTCTCATTTTGGAACATTTTTTTTATATGCTATCACCCCATTATACCTTCTCAATATTTACAATATTTCATGAAATGAATGTTGGGTTGCCTGGAAAAGGCAGATGAAATATACAGCTATTTCTGAGAAAGGGCAGTTAGCTTTCAGTTTACAGCAAGAGCTGAAGTTATAGCCTATGGGGATTTCAAAGGTTAATTCAATCAGAAGTACAAAAATTCTGACATCAAAAACCCCCTCACCAAATTTAACATCTAGAAACTATTTTAACAATTACAGCCTGAAATTCAGTGCAACAAAAACATATCCTAAGTATATAATGTGTCATACATAGTATATATTCTTTCACTGTCTTCTCTTCATTGTTCTTAATCCTTGCTTTTTTGTGAAGGAAATGTCATTCAAACCCTTTCAATTCTTTTATTCATTATATATGAACCTCAGCAATGAATAATGCGGCACTAAATTACACAATTCTGCCCTTATCTGAAATGTTGAAACTAGCACACTGTTGGCTCTCCACACTATGAAAAGTTACTCAAAAAAAGAAAAAAAGATATTTTACTTTGCTGAGAATGCACAAAAACATATTAAATCTATTAGGAACATGATACTAGGCAGAGTTCACATACGTATAAGGGAAAGAGAATGGTTTTTAGGGCCAGATATTTTCACAAATAAACATGACTACCTGGCATGATTCTGTTAGTTTGTGGCATCAAATAGAACCTTTAGTAATAAAATAGAAACACTCTTCACATCAGCAAATCTCCTACTTTGAGTAAATGTCTCTTTTTATGATAATGTTAAGCATTTCAATACATGTAGGTGTTGGTGAAATTCTTACAAATAATCTGAATGTCTTCACTGCACAATAGAACCTTTGGAAATAACTTCCACATAGTCACCTCTCAATTACGGAAGAAGTGATCACCTGGTGTGGAAGCATCTGGCCAGGAAATTCTCACTCTCCTACCAGTCTTTTCAGTCATGCCACAGCTTACTCAGAGATTGACAACACTTGAAACAGGTTGAACAGATTGAAACAACTTGAAACATCAGTGACACCGGTCAGCCACAGTTCAGTGGGAGAAGAGGTCCAAAGCTCCGATGACAGGGATGCTTGGGAATCATCTGTGAATTTTATATCTCAACGGAGAATTGACTGCCATTCACACATAGGAAGTACGTTGACCTCAGGTGGAGTCAAACTAATTTAAGGCAATACTGCTCCTCACAGACATTGCTGGTATAAAGTGCAGGTCTCACAGTAAAGGTGACTCTGTAATAATGAGATTTTCCCAGTTTACACCTTAAATTTCAGCATTTCTAATGACAGTTGTTAAATGCCAAGAGCAGCAACAGCCTCTGACTCTTCCCTTTAATAGTCTTACATATCACCTCGTATAAAGAGATTCTTCCACCAAGAATTTGAATGACATTGTGTCCCATGCGGCATTAACAGGACAGTCTCCAGTTTGCTTCTCCATGCCCATATTACCTATCATAGGCTAAGAAGAAAAAAGTATTCTATCATCAGTAAGATAAACAGATATGGCTTTAGGACTCACAGGCACCACCAGATATGAGGAGAAAATAGGACCATTTTACAGTCACTTCTTTATGAGTAACAAGTAATGGATCAAGTATTTTTAAAATCTTTCTTTTTGCTGAAAGATCAGGTTTTGATTTTTTTTATGATTGTTTCTAAAAAAGCCTATGTCATCAGAATATGGCACACTATGTATAGCAAAATCTACCTGAACAGTGTTCCCTTTCATTAACACTCCCTGCATGAACACTGTTTTCCCAAATTGGAACAAGTCTTTGACTGCAAGCTCTATTTTGTTCTTAGCCCTTTGAAAGCTGTTTACACAGGGGTCTCACTCTTTTACTGGGCTGAAGATCTTAGTTATTTTCCAAGAAAATCATCATTGAATAATGAACCATCTTGGTAGTCCCCAAAGTGATTTTTATACAAAGGCAACACTCATTAAAAACTGAGGCCTTAAAATGTTAACCACTTATTTGGTAAACTGAATGCACCATATTGTAGCAGGTATTTCCAATTTGGCACAAGAGAGAATTTAGAGAAGATCTGATAGCATTAAAGAAAAGTAATTATTAGCTAAAAGCTAATTATTTTTATACTAAAAAGTATACTAAAAAGTCCTGACTTTGAGGGAAAAGCATAAATAACTGTCAACAATGAGTTTACTTATCATCCAATTCAGCTTCATGCTATAGCAAAGAAAAGGGGGAAACCAGTTGGGTACAAAATTTCCTAGAGTGAGTTCAGTGCAACACAAAGCCTAAGTCACACATATTTGGGAGTATGTTGACCTAGATCCAAGTGCCCACTGCTGTTCAGAAAAGGTTTTTCTCTCGGGAGCATCTATCCATATCTTTCTCTTTTAATTTAGGTGTTTCTTTATAATCAGAAAATCATATCTTTTTGTCTTTGCAATTCATTAGTATACTGCTGGTTGTTGTAAAGACACTTGAAAAACAGTAATTTAGGGTATGCAGTCACTTTCTAAAAATCTCAATATTCTTTTAAAGCATGTGAAGCAACTGTCTAGTCCCCCAATACAATAATCATGTCTAACAGTCTTTTGACATAATCAATAGTGGTTTAACTATTTTTATAGTCAAACAGAGTCATTTTTTTTTTCCATTTAATCTGACCCTTATCTAACCTTGCTTCCAGGCAATGATGTACAAAAAATTAGGTGAGGGAGAGAGGTTCTTATGACAAGGCCCTATAACATATTGTGCTCTTTCAGCAGCACTGGTGGTAATGGGGCCTGGCCTCCAGAGAACAACAATACAGAAACAGAAGGATTTTCCAGGGCCAGAGCACTGGTTTACATCACAACACTAAAGCATAATACATTGTGGGCCTAAAAATTAAACTGCATGTGTTCCAGCAGCAGGAACAAGAACAAAATAAGTATTTCCATATTTACATAAAAATGACAAAGCAGAGAACACAGTGAAGAGTGTCTGGCAGTTCATGAAAACACAGTGGTTAGTTGTTTCTATAGTCTCAAAGATAATTATTACATTATTTGAATGAGAAAATAAGAGGATTTAACTGGTTAAGTCTGATTTCTATCTCCTTATTAATAGGGAAATAATTACTCTGATACTCTTAAAAAACTGCTTTACAAAAAAATAAAATAAAATAAAGATAAAATATCTTAAAATTCTAATCTTTTAAAAACCTAAAAAAAAAGTAACAAATTTTCAAAATAGATGTTGAATTGGATATCACAAGGGAAATACCATCTTTGGTCACTAAGACAGATAAAACACTAATATATTCTACTTATGTGTTAAGTGGCCTGACATTTCTTTGAATGAAGTATCTTCAGTTAACATTTTATAATAATAAATATGATTGGATGAAGTACATGACAGGCAAGAGAAATACAGAATTTTTAAAGTAAAACTGACCATTGTATGAGATAGAAAAATAAACATTTATAAAATAAAATAAAGCAAATGGTGCTGCCCATTTGCCTAATTATCAAACAAAAATACACTGTGTTTTTTCTTTAAAGTTATCATAAAAAAACTTTTAAAAACATGAAGCAAAATCACAGGGCAGATAAAGAAAAATATAGCATTACTATATGTCAACAGGCCTAGATTTTGGATATTAATACCACTATCTGGAATTTGACTTAAGTCCAGGACCTCCATTTTGTCTACCCTTCTCTATAAACAAAGCTTTTTCTTTATTCATTTCCTCACAGCTATTCAAAGTCCTTTTATTTTCTCTTTCCTTCATTTCTCCAAAATGACTATATCCCTTAAAGTTTTGTTTCTTTCTAGATTATCATTTGTCCAAAATTTCCATCTTAGATATCTTTTACTCAATTTCCTACAATACAAAAACTTCATGAAACTAAAGATCTTTCTCAAAATGAGAGATCCACATCCACTCTGAGAAAATTATTCTAAATAGCTTCTTGAATATTGCCAGACTTTAAAGTCTATCTGGAAAGATAAGGCAAACAGAAGGCAGGTCTCTGCAGGAAAAAAAAAAAAAAAAGATTAACAACTTCTTCTTTAGTCACCTATATGTTTCTTTCCTAAACAAAAACCATAGTAAAATATCAAAAATATCAGATTCATACAATGAGAAATAACAGCAAGCTGAGGAGATATATTACATACTTGTAACTTGATTGCCATTTATGTTAACTAGGTAGCATGGGAAAATACACATTTTCATGAGGTTAGAAATTTAGACAAAGACTCTAAATTTCTTGAAGAAGAGCTTAAAGGTCTTGTTCAAAGGAATACAATGCCCATTTAAAAATATGTAGAACCAAATACTTAGATAAGAACCACTTCATCAAATTTAACTTCATGTTGAATTTATCTAATTATTGACATGTAAACAAAACACTGCTGAGGTTGCCAACAAATACTGCTATGTCTTTTTTGTGTGCATGCTGTCTTTTACACAAGAGAAAAACTTCAATCTACAGCCAGACAGATGGCATTATCACTTATGCAATTTTCATTTTCAGCTGACCTTGAAAAAGACCTGAGCTAAAATTCCAGAGAATTAAATTTTCACCAAGAAATACTAATAAGTGGTTCATTGCCCAGGGGCTTCAAGGAGCCTTGCTATTGAGGAAGCCACAGAAGAATAAATATTGAGGAATGACATGTAGGCCAATTTTCCTAAGAGGCTTATAAGGATATGCAAAATCTTTACAATCCATATAGTGAGAATCAAATATTTCAAATGCTCCAATGTTTACTTTATGGTTGTGATTTTTTTTTTCTTTTCCTGAAGAATACAAAAAGCAAAGGCTCTGACCTTCAAAATATTATATGCTAATGCACCCAAAAAAGCTATTTCTTATATTCTTTTATTCTGCATCACATCCAAACATGTTTTATTTTGATCATTCATCTCCATAAAATTCTAATTGCTAAAGAAAACCTACACTCCAGATACCAATATTCCATAGCTAACAAAATGGCATTTTACAGAGCTCTTGGATACTATATCCCAGGAGGTATAAACAGCAGAGAGGTGGCCAATATTCAGAAGCTACATTTTCCTATACTGCCCAAGTGATCAGAAATAACCAAAACATTTGAAATGAATTAAAATTATTTATGGTTAGAAAATCACTTGAGGATAAATCTCAGGAATGCACATGTAGGACGAATAAAAACAGTCTGGAATGAATTCTGTATCATCCAGCAATATTTGCTATAGTGAGTCCATTTTCAAGGCAGATTTCTAGGATTTTACTGCTTGTAATGAAAACCTGGGGAGGGGAGGAAGAAAGAAAACACAATTAAAAGAAAATATTTTAAACTCAAGACAGTTTTTCTCCCAGGCAATATAATTTATTTTTTATTTATTTTATTTTAATTTATCAATATACAATGTAGTTGATTTTCGTGTCCCTTTACTTATTCCTCCTTTCTGTCCTCCCTCCCCACCAACCTTCAACATCATATCTGTTCACTTATCTTAACAAGATCAAGGAACTGTTGATTGTGTTTTCTTCCCCCCCCTCCACACCTGATGTTTGTTTGTTTATTTATTTATTTATTTATTTTTAGCTCCCACAAATATGTGAGAACATGTGGTATTTCTCTTTATGTGCCTGGCTTATTTCACTTAATATAACTTTCTCTAAGTCCATCCATGTTGCTCTGAATGGTAGCATTGCATATATATATATATTTTTTAATAGCAAAGTGGTATTCCATTGTGCAGATATGCCACATTTTCCTTATCCACTCATCTGATGATGGACATTTGGGCTTCCAACTCTTGGCTATTGTAAATAGCACAGCAATAAACATGGGAGTACAGATATCTTTTCAACATGATGATTTCCACTCCTCTGGGTATATACCCAGCAGTGGAATAGCTGGGTCATATGGTAAAGCTATCTGTAATTGTCTGAGGAACCTCCCATACCATTTTCCATAAAGGCTGCACCATTTTACAGTCCTACCAACACTGTAGGAGGGTTCCTTTCTCTGCATCCTCGCCAGCATTTTTCATTCTCAGTCTTTTTTATGCATTTCAAGTGGTTCCTGCATTTTTTGTTCTTGATTGTAAAATATTTATATACAGAATCAATGTGTTATTTCAATATTATGCATAAAATGCATGTCAAGGATAGTAAGGCACCCTTTCCCCTCCAAAAAGTGATGCATACATACTGTGAGGGGAAAAAAAAAAACCCATGAGTTACTTCCACTTAAATTAGGGATGGTAAAAATGCCACCAACTGATGGAAATTGTGATGGGCAGGTTGTTTTGATAAAGACATTTATAATGTCCAACTAACCCCATCTTTTAAATAATGTCTTTTGTTTTATTTTCAACATTGGATGAATGTCATAATGCAGGGAGGGAATACTTTTTAAAAATGCAAATGTCTGACACCCAGAGATTCTGATTAAATTAGTATGAAGTGTCACCTGTGCAATGGTGTTCATTTAATGACAGCAGAAAAGGTAATTTAAAGAAATTTGGGAATATTATCATTAGATTTGGTAAAGGATAATAAAAATGTCTCTAAGAAATTTTCAAAAACTAAACTCCATCAATTAATAAGACCTAATATTTGTAAAGTCTATTACACTCCGCAGGCTTCTTTCACATATGAGAAATTTTCAAAAACTAATCAATTAATAAGACCTAATATTTGTAAAGTCTATTACACTCCGCAGGCTTCTTTCACATATTTTATCTTATATGATCATGACAACTCCCTGACACTTTCTATTTAGATTGCTTCCTTTTTATCTTTTTACTTTTTTAGTGGCTGTCTGGTATAGGGGTCAAACCCTGAACCTTGGTGTCATCAGCACCACACTCTAATCAACTGAGCTAAAACCAGCCAGCCCGTGTTTGCCTCCATTTTGTAGATGAGGAAATTAATATAAAACCTACCTTTTCATTATTTCATTTTATAACTCTGAAAGAAATACACATAAGTAAATGTATATCATCGAAAGGGCAAATATGCCCAACTATTCTTTCCATTTTAAAGGTGTGGTCCAATTTAGATATCCATATTCTTTTCTCATTTTCTTTGTCCCATTTTTCTTCTGCATAAAAGTTTTGTGTGGGGAGTGTTTATGTATATTTTAAATCTAATTAATAGAGTCATGAGCAGATGAGAAATAAGAGCCAGTACAGAAAACGTACTCCAACAGATGTACATGGTGGTCACAATTACCCTTAAGAACCTGATGAAAGCTAAGAACCGTGCAAATACAAAGACAGAAAATCTTGCATTCAATTTAAGATGTTTTGTTTTCTGGTTTTTGTCATTTTTGTTTGTTTGTGTTTTCATAAATGAAGAACACTATAACAATCTGCTGAGAGGAAGATAACTTATTTTTCTACTCTAGTGATCAGAAGACAGCATTTGAATTTACACCATGAGGCTTATTGAAAAAAAAGATCCTGAACTTGAACTATATATTTTGTTCTCACCTTTATGAGAAGACTCTGATTTTGAGAAATGACGTGTGGAACTATGCTGGTTTGTAAAATGATGGTGATCCAAATCCTCAGCATCAGTTACGGGAGGTGGTGGTGGCCTGAAGAGAAGCCAGAATTTAAAGAGATATTCTAAATTGGTTACTATAATTCCACATCCCATTGGATTAAATGGTAAAAACATTTTCTGTAGAAATAAAAAGACACTATGCTTTAAATTCTCACTTTAGTACCTGGACAGTTGCATGACCTTAATTCCACATCCCATTGGATTAAATGGTAAAAACATTTTCTATAGAAATAAAAAGACACTATGCTTTAAATTCTCACTTTAGTACCTGGACAGTTGCATGACCTTAAAATAAATCATTTTATCTTACTATTCCTTTGTTTTGATGCACGTAACTCAATAAAAACAATTATTTTCTCAACATTTAATATGTGTGAGGCTCTGTGCTAGAGAAACAAAAATTAATGAAATATGATTGCTGCCATTAATAAGAAATTTACTTCGTTACCAAGAAAAAGGAAGAGGAAGAAAGGGAAAAACAGAAGAGAAGAAAGTAATAAAGTTAAGGAAGGAAGGAAAGAAAGGAAGGAGGAAGAGTAGGAGACAGGCAAGGAGAGAGGGAGGAAACGTTGATAAACATAAAATTTCACGAGTGAAGTTCTTTTATCCACGAGGTGGCAAAGTAGATCTTAATACATTTGCAACTTTTTGTGCCAAAGAAAACAAAATATTTTTTTAAATTACAAAATTTTTACTAAAATAAACTTTTCAATATTTTAATTACTTAATACAGACGAAGATGAAGAACAAAACTACTCTTTCTTTTGTTGGTGTTTCCCAAAGGTGTACCCGAATTTTTCATTAAAGTATGGCACCAGATGAGGTTAAGATTTATCAAATACACAACCATGTTGTAGGGCATTTTGTGTAATTACATATAAAATCTAGAAGGTATGAGTACTCTCAAGTTTGTAAAGTTATAGTAAGTTTGTATAATGGGCTCTGTCATATACGAATGCCAGTATTTTCAAATTTCTCACCCTGTCCCCAAGCAGTAATTCACTCCTGGGTATTCAGCATCTGGGAGAGGTTAGCATAAGATGTAAACTTGTATATACATTGAGGACTGTGCTATGGGTTCTACATAGATTATCTCAATAACTTTCAGGATAAATCTCCATGGTAGCTATCCCACACATATTTTAGAGTTAGATTGTGTTAGATAAGTTAAGTGATCTGTCCGAGTTTACACAGTTAAGAGGTAGACCCAGGGCTCAAACTCAACTGGACTTCAAAACCAATGCTCTTCGCTATATTATGCTTTGCTACCTAGATGTGTTTAGCACCAGCAGCAGCTTCATGCAAGACTATATATATTTTCATATATATGTACCCTACATTTTCATATATGTACTTTCTATATGTATCTGTATCTTTTAAATACCATTTGAAAATATAAGATATTTTAATATTTTATAAGAAATGCATATATTTTTATATTTTCATGCTATGTGTTATACACATATAATTAATGTGAGCATAGTTAGTAATGTGGCACTTTTGTTTTTTTCCTTGAGCCATTTGTACACAAATATTAGAAACTGAATGAATAGTGTTTTTCCTTCATTAACTGACATTTATAACACTTGCCTTAAAAAAAGGTATGTAACACTTCAGCGTGTACATGCATATATGTGCATGTAAGGAAGAGTTGAATGAATAGTGTTTTTCCTTCATTAACTGACATTTATAACACTTACCTTAAAAAAAGGTATGTAACACTTCAGCGTGTACATGCATATATGTGCATGTAAGGAAGAGTTGAAATTAAATATTCTGACTCCAGGATTAAGAAATGTAATAGCTTCACAAAACAGGTGGCTAAAGAGAAATCTCAGGCCTAAGGAAACAGGGTTGGTAATGAGGGTGGCAGAGTCCATTTACTCTTTCATTAACCCAACCTCGCTAGGCAATCAAAGACCAGAAAGACAAAGCCAAGTGGGGACACACAAAAAATCTCCACAATTATTGCCTTACCATCAACTCATCATCAAGAAAAAGGATGCTAG
Source organism: Galeopterus variegatus (assembly GCF_000696425.1). Taxonomy (NCBI): domain Eukaryota; kingdom Metazoa; phylum Chordata; class Mammalia; order Dermoptera; family Cynocephalidae; genus Galeopterus; species Galeopterus variegatus. The sequence goes on from NW_007730504.1 coordinate 161,152, forward strand.
AGGTGTGAAACACAGCACAGGATGCCAGCAAATTCTCTAGGATCTCCATGTAAGCATAAACAAATCAATCTAGAATGCTTTCAGTTCTCATGGTGTGTTCTGTTCAAGTTTTTGGTTACAAAGAGAACAAATCTTGACTTATTGCTTCCAGGGGTCCTACCAAATTATTTTATTGCATTAGAGATAGTTATTTCAAAGAGTATTTATATCCAAAGTTGGAAATAACTTACTAATCAATAGTATGTTTTACAGTTTTTGTTGTATTTGGATTACCTGTTTCCTACTATTCTCATGAAATGATTTATATCTTTAAGTTGGTGATATAGCCAAATACCCTTCAGAGCTCACTTCAAAAATCACTTCCACAAGAAACTTTCCTGGACACCCAAAGCAGGTTAAGCTCTTATAACACCCTGTACTTTTCATCCTTTGCACTTAACACAATCATGATAGTTATTTGTATAATTATTTGTTTAGATTATAAACTTCATGAGAGCATGAAACAGTTCACTCTTGTTGACTGCTGCTTATCCTAGTTCTGAGCAATTATTAGGCTGTTCAAAAATATTCGATAAATGAATGAGTGAAAATAGCTATTTCATATTCATAAGAATACACTAGGAACTAAATAAAATTTATAAAATCTTCAAGTTTTTCTAAGAAAAAAATGCAAGTAAAATACCAAGCAGTATACAATCCTACAGTTAAAAAAAATTGAAACTTGGGTTGAAACTTTTTCCAATTACAAAAAGTTAGAATTAATTCAGATTGCTAACTGGTTCTCTACTTCTTCAGAGAAAGTAGAAAATATTGTAATAGACAAAGAAATTAGATTTTTGACCATGAATGTTACAAGCTCTACATGAGATTTTGTTTCTCCTCTACTACTACTATTACTACACTGCAGTAATAACATCTTGACCCAGGAAGCTCCATGTTTCTCAGTCCTTGAAACCACATCTTTCTGTATAGATAGCTAACTGAACTTTTCTTCCATGATTAAATGTGAAAGAAGAAACCACAGACTCTAACCAGAAAGCAAACCTTCTGATATTACTTGTACAAGATATCTATATATCCAAGATACACAGGCTTTAATTTTTAACTATGAAAATATAGGATTCATAAAAATCTTATTCATTTTTCTTTGTTCTGATATTACTTGTACAAGATATCTATATATCCAAGATAAACAGGCTTTAATTTTTAACTATGAAAATATAGGATTCATAAAAATCTTATTCATTTTTCTTTCGACATATATACATACTTGCTGTAAATGATATTTAAAGACAAGTGTTCCTCTCAGGTCAAAAGAGATTTCAGTTCTATCAGCCTAAAGTCATTTTTCACTAATTTATAATAGCCATTTTTGATACAGAATCATTTAACTATTCATTCTTTCAATATACCAAATATTTTTAGAGTACCTATTACATTGCAGAGACTTGCTCAGCTTTAATAAACCTTTTAAAATAGCCATCCCAGACTGTTTTAGCATATCTGCTTTCAAAGTTATTAGTGTTCTAAGGAGGCCAAGGACTTTGAAGACTGCAAAATAATCCTTAGATGATATGAATCCATTTTACTAAAAAAAGGATAATAACCCAGACGTAGTAGAGTATTAGAGAATAGATTAGCTGCTTCTTATTTTACTTGGATACTGTAGGGATGTACTAAGCTATACAGTACTAAAATGTGCCTTAAAAAAATGTTTGGCATGTGCTTCACCAAAAGCTACAAGAGGAACAGATTTTATATAACTAGACAGACTATACTACCATTGTCCTCAGAGCAGTATAAACCTGATGTCATTTTCTGAAGGGTATATCTTTTGAAAGCATGAGTTTAAAAATAGAGATTTTTTTAAAGGACACCAAACATATTCACATGAAAGAAACAAGTCTGGCAGCTTAAGTGTGGGCAATGAGTGGCAACAACAGTGTATATTTTTTAGTGAAATAAAATTATGTTTTAAGAATAAATATTAATAATCAGGACCAAAATTCAAGCTTATAATAATTCAGAGTTTTGAAAATATTAGATTCAGTGTCACTTTTGTCTTTATGTATTTAATGTTTTCTCTTTATATTCCAATCATATTTTCTTTTGAAAGGCAACAAAAAGCAAGAAAAAAAGAGACTTAAATGCTGACAAATGAGGTGGAAAGACAGCAGCTGCTACCTAACTATGACCCAAACTGCTTTAAAGAAGTCAGAAAGTGTGTATACCATAGCCACAGCTATTTGATCTAGTGATATTTGGATAACCTGCAATGATTCAAGTCACTGCCTAGGCAAGTCAATGCCTAGGAAATTGAGACTCAAGACAGAAATGAGTTTGAACATGTGTAATTTTCATTCACACACCAGTGTGAACAGGAAACCCAATAAAAATGTAAACCTGAGATTTTATTCAGTAAAATGGTTAATCTCATGCCCACCAGCTAAGAACATAAATTCAGTGAATACAGAGATAAGAACTGATTCTAAGAAAAAGGACAACCCTCCTTATATACCCTAGCTTGTGGAAAGTTCCCCTAATTTGACATGTACAACCCAATTTAAGACTACGAATAAAGTTTGAGAATAACCATTCAAGGCTTAACACCACCTCACAAATTGCAGATTTTTGGATCTCCTCTTCAAAGAACAAACACTCTTCTCAGGAAACTGACATCTCCTTACTCACCCCAAAGTCAACTTTCTCACTCTCCTTTTCAGGTGTCACCTTACCGTGCTGGCCTGTCACTCTTAGAACGGTGAGGTTCATCACTCTCTTTTGACTTTGAGTGTGCTGATTTAGCTGTTTTGGGCTATGGACAAAAGAGAAAAAACAAAAGAAAACACATCAGAAACATCAAACAAAAGGGAAAGATTAGGTTTAGAAAATATGTATATCATGCTAGGCTTTCCTTTAGTAATTCCAGGTTACTTTACTAAGTTGAGCAACATAAAAGGTTTTTTTATACAGTTGTTCAGAGATAAAAAAAAAATCATAGGTACAATGTATGCTGGAGGCTGTCAGTGCAGCCAGATAAGTGGGCTAAACACACACAAACATGCTCCTCCCTGACAAAGGTGTGCTTGGCCAATTATTACTAACGTTAACAGCTGCACAGCAACTGACAAGAACTGGTGGACACCCAGGGTCTACGGAATCTAGGTTGTGCTCTCAAACTTGTTTCTGTATACCTGATTCATGGCTGATGATTTTTCCAGCCAGGAAACTAAGGTACATTCAAGTCAACTTTTCTAAAAAAGGAACCGTACCAATACTAGTTATGGAATCAGAAAATCACCAAAGTCATGATACTTGCAAGAAATGTGGCCATTGCTCTCTGATTCTCCTGATTTATAATCTTTAAAATACCTACGCTTTCCTAGTTAAATTAATAAAAAATCTGAGCAACTCCTGGGCAATTATTTTTGCCTTAATTTATATAGCAGAAGCATTAGAGAATCACTGACTAAAATGAAATACGTTAGGAAAAAAAATCCTAAATTACTAAGAGGATAAGTAGTATAAGTATACTGTATATATATATAATTAACATGGAAATAATATTCGAACTTTTTAGACTGACACCTAGGTAACTGAGGAACAGGAAATAACAGAGAAATACCATTAGCATGATTTCTATGTCTTCTTTTTCCTCACAAAAATTGCAGAGACTGAGACAGGCCCGGAGACCCAAGGGAGGAATTTGTTAGAGAAAGAAAGATACTTACTAATCATTAACTGTACTATGGATACACATCCTAGGTTCCACCCTTTTGAGCCTAGTGCAAACTTGCTCTCTGAAAAGCCTTTACTGTATGAATTCTCTCCCTCTTCCTCTGCTCTTCTTCCACCCAGCTTGACCCTGTATTTGTTAGTGGTCTACAGTCTGTCTTCCTCTCTCTACATTATACGCTATTATAAGGAAAAGATATCTTTGTCTTTCCATGTAGGTCCAGAGTGATGCCTTGAATGAAGTCACTGATTAGTTAAATTGAACTTGTAACCATGATATGAGAGTCCTTCAAAAAGTTCATTGAAAGATTCATATTATCTTTTAATTTTATTTTCCCATGAACTTTTGGAAGTACCCTAGTACAACAATCAGATTACTTTACAGTAGGATGAACTGAAGTCACTGCCCATTTTGTCAATTATTTCTGATTAATGAGGGGAAAGATAATAATCCAAGCTCATACTAGATAGTTTTTGCACTGTGACATAAACTGATTGCTGGTGATAAGCAAGTACCCTAGTACAACAATCAGATTACTTTAGAGTAGGATGAACTGAAGTCACTGCCCATTTTGTCAATTATTTCTGATTAATGAGGGGAAAGATAACAATCCAAGCTCATACTAGATAGTTTTTGCACTGTGACATAAACTGATTGCTGGTGATAAGCAAACATCTGTTTGCCATAGACCAAGTTATGTCAGAGGAAAGAGCAACAAGTACCTGATAGGGATGAAGGATAATGTAAGCACTTAGAAAAAGTAGAGAGAGGAAGAGAAGGTCACTATGAAAAATATGAAAGCATATGAAAATGCTCCATTCTCCTGCAATGTAAGTAAAATGAAAACTAAGATTATTCATGACCAGAAGCACTTCCATCTCAGTTGGTCTTCAATATTAGCAGTAACTTTTTGCGTGGTTACTTTCAAGAATTCAATAATTTTTCATAGCGAAACAACTCTTACAAATGGGATTCACATATGCAATACAGATAATTTGTATATCCTGAATACATGTGCAGAGCTTACCTTAAAAACAGAGTCCCCTTGGGCCGGCCCGGTGGCGCACTGCTACAGTGCGCCGCTTGGGAGCACGGCGGCGCTCCCGCCGAGGGTTCAGATCCCACATACAGACCGGTTCCTGCTCACTGGCTGAGCGAGGGGCGGGCGCAGCGCCGAGGGTTGCGATCCCGTTGCCGGTCCCGGTCTGGTACGGGCGCGACACTGAGGGTTGCGGTCCGTTGCCGGACACGAAAAAAGACAAAAAGGAAAAAAAAACAAAACAAAAAAACAGAGTCCCCTTTTCATTTCTAACTTTATTTCTAATTAAAAAATAAACAAATAATACACCCTACCTTCCACTCAGGGTCATGTTTTCTTTTATCCAAAGATGATTTCTCTCGCTCCTTGGCTTTCTTGTAAGCTTTCTTTTCTTCAGCCATCAGAAGTCGAGCAATTTCCTAAACAAAATGCAGTCAATATCACTAACTACAGAGTTGTCAGTAGAAAATTAGTGGGATATTTCCAGAACTATCAGTTAGACTCAATAACTAACATGAACTTACTTCATCTTGGGCTACTTGAGCTGCTCTTATGTCCACCTGGGTAGCCTGTGGTATATAAAATATAAAATAAAAAATAATAATAATTGAAATCCATGCTGTCCATTTAAAAAGTCTATACAAAAGGGAATTTAAAACTAGCTGTGATTAATATCCCTGAAGTTGATAACCGGTTGGTATACTTTCACCAGCTAGAGCAGAGGCTATTTTAATCAAATTATATAGCAGGCTCTTAGAGAATTATCAGAACTTAATAATGGACAGATAGGGATAGAGAGTTCTGTTGCTAATGCTTACTCAATAAGTAAAACTAGATACTCTATTCCCATTGTTTTGATTTTTTCACTCATAAAAAAAGGTATCAGTTTCCCAGAGGACTATAATGCCATAAATCTCATGATTGATTTAACTCACAAAAACCTAGTGATTCACCTGAACTTTTGCCTTATAATGTGCTCACCAAAAGTTCTTCTTCTTGCAATTTTCTGGCAATTTCAGCATCATACCATTCTTGATCCCTGTGAGTCACTCGTGATGGAGTAGAGACACCTTCTTTCATCACTCTTGGCTTCATTCCTAGAAAAACACTCAATGTAATAAGGCAACTGAGGTTGTTTTCTGAAAAGTTGCAAAATCTTAGATAAAGAAGTTTCTTTTTCACATCTAACTGACAATTTTGCCTCCAAAATTGACTGTGAGGCACATTGTAAATATTTTTTTCCCTAGGCATGGAAGTGGAGATGCAAACAATCCGTACATTCAAAGTTACCCACCCAAACCTGCTAACTGACAATTTTGCCTCCAAAATTGACTGTGAGGCACATTGTAAATATTTTTTCCCCTAGGCATGGAAGTGGAGATGCAAACAATCCGTACATTCAAAGTTACCCACCCAAACCTGCCTGGTAAAAACTTCCCTCTCACATAGTTTCTTCAACAGCACAAAATCATGTAAGGAACTACAAGTGGGGCCTTCACAAAACCAAAAGGGAAGAAAAAAAAGTCACTGAAAATAAAAAAACATTTAGAGAAAATAAAGTTACAGAGTCAAAAGAGTTAAAAAGAGTTAAAAAGGTTAAGCAGTCAAGACTGGAGGAGATAAGAGGCTTCCTTCTATTTACCTCAGCCTGCAAACCTTATTCCAGAGGGAACAGAAATAGCATCATCTGGGAATCATGTGATAATACCTGTTAGCTAACCAGTGGCCGTGCCATGGCTTCTGCTCTGACAATAAACAAACCCATCTGCTTTAGATTTTTCCCATAGCTTTGATCAGTTTGGTGTCGTTGGTAACTTTCAGGTAAGATATAACATAAGGGAAATGTCAGGGAGCACATGACCCTAGAATTCTATTCCTCTGGGGAGAAAGAAATAAGAGGGACTGGTGGGCAATTCTGGCTTTTTTACTTTGAAATGTTATAAATAGCACATATTCTTTCTATAACTTGTAGGTAAGTGGCAAATGCTAATGATTATTTCAAAATTGTGGGTATTTCCCTTTTACGCCCTCTTACAAATTGTAATTACTCAATGGTGTGATTGTATTATATTCAGAAATAATAAAAATGTCAAGTACAGTGAACAAGTCATCTAGAATGGTGACTTTCAGCCAATGACTACTCAGGGAAGAAAGAAAATGTACTCCTGACTGCCTGTCTCCTTATACCAATGGCTGTCAACCATGGCTATATAGTAGAATCACTTGGGAGTAGCTGTAAATAAACAGATCTGTCCCAACGGCCAGAGATTCTAATTTAAGTAGCCTAGATGAGCCCTGACCTTGGGTAGCTTTGTTTTAAGTCTTCCCATTTGATTCTTATTGGCAATTAGCATTGGAATTACTACTTTAGTGTACTCATATTATGTCCATCAAAATAAGAGAACTTTAAAGTGATTTTTATCAAAATGCCTCACCACACTTGATTCACTGGTTATTAACAAAAAAAAAAAAAGAAAGGAAAGAAATCTTGGACAAATAAAGAGAATCTAAGTTATCTTGTGAAACATATCTTTGCAGACCTTTCCACCTCTCGCTTTGTGGTAAACTCAAAAGCAAAAGACCCATATATCTTTCCCCAAAGACCCATGTCTTTCCTCCAAATAAAGTCCAGAAAACCTGGCTTTCTTAGCTGCAGGCCTATTTGTACCTGATTACACAGACCACATCAAGTCAACTCTAGAGTTAATGAATCTTACACTGGGCTGTGTTGGTTTCAACCTAGATTTCTGAGTGGTTTGAGAAAACAAGAAAACAGCAGCAAGAGTGGACCATATGTAAATGGAATATAAACCTCCCTGAGTTATGATTAACTTGGTCATAACTAAAAAGGCAGATTTCAGAGAAAATAAATAAAATTAGACTGGTAAGTTAGTATTGTGTTAGGTAAGTGAACAAAATAGGCTGCTATACCATATTTCAATACATAGAAAAATGCTACTTCAACGAGCAGCGCAAAGCCTAGTTGAGTATGACAGACTATACCTAGCTCCTTCAATTTTGCCATTCAGAGAAATGATAGAGTGGATGTGTTCAGGTATCAAGACACCAAACTCTCTCCACTATTATACCTCCTACTTTACACCACAGAATTAACTGAGAAAATATTTTGCTTAAGTTCTATAAAAGATATATCCAAATGAACATTCTTTTGGTGTTTGACAGAACAGTTAAGACTGTAACCTCCGGCAATTAAAAAGAAAGTGACAACTTCATTAATAACAGTCAGAATTTGAGGAAATATCTTTCTGAGTCCCAAATATTCAGAGGTAAAATAGTTTATTTAAACCCTTGATGTATCATTAGAATTTGCAAGTCTCATTAAGTGGAAAATCCCCACAGCCTGGGTTACCAGATTTCTGGACTGGCAGGACTGCTCACTTGCTGTAGAGTCTCTATGCCCAAGGTGAGAAGAATTTTTGTAAGTATGTATAAGAAGGAAACACAGATAGTGCAGAGTAAGGTTGTCATTACAGAAAACAGATGATTTTTTTTTTTAAGCACAGTTAAACTGAAGAAGATTAATGGAATAGCTGCCCTCATCTTGGTAGCCTAAACAGAATCTGGAAACCAGCTTTCAAACAATCAGGTGAGTCACATTTTCAACAGTTTCGTATATTTTTTAATCTAATTCTTCCTTGTTTTCTGCTGTTCACTACCCTCCACTTTGAGAACACAAGAACCTCCCTAAGAACACAAGAACGCAAATAACGCTTCCCCCTTGAATAAATTCTGGTAGAATAAAATTGTCGAAAGTACTGGTATTCAAGATAAATTAGTTCTAAATTCGGAATAGGATAAAATGATGACTAATAATTTTTTGTATATCATGCAAGAGTGTTTTATAATAAGCCAGGCTGACACTTAGGAAATGTTACAGTATTTTTGACTAACAATTCACGGCAGAAAAACACAGATATTTTATGGCCCTGAGAGGTAAGAAGTTAACCTGAAGATAAAATTTATAAGGCAAACTGAATATAAGAAGATAGACACTAAGCAGTTCACATTGTAGCCTTTTTAATGCTTGCCTAACCACACTGTTCTTTAACCCCTTGTGCTAGCAAAATAAACAAAACATTTGCCTACAACTTCAGTAGTAGAGCGTGTGAGTCAGTGTTTAATTTCATGCTTCCTGAGCCTGTTTAAAACACCCTGGAGCATAACTAAAAGCCATTAAAGGCTAACGAGCCCTCATAGCACACTTATAAGGTCAGATTCACAGAATGAGAAATGGAGAAGTCAGCGTAATCACCATTCCTCACCCACACCTTTGGAACTCCAACATGTCTTTCTAAACCCAGATAAAGTATAACTTCCTCATAACCTATTTCAAATAAATTATATTATTCTCTCCCCTCTTCCCCCACAACTCTTTGTTCATGTCTTCCTAACAAAGTATATCTAATTTGGAATTGTTTGTTTTCATATACATATTTTTGGCTTGATTATTAACCCTCTGAGGCTCAGATCCAAGCACAAAGCACCCAAGGCAAGAATATTTGTGGTAAATACTCAGTATGGCTTGCTGAACTTAATTTTAATTTTCTTTATAATCAAGTCCTTTAATAAAAGATAAAATGATAAGAAAAACCAGCAGAATCAACCTGAATCTGCAACCTACAAACCAGTTTCCCGACTACAAGTAGAGAAGAAAATAAGAACAGGAGCGTTCTTGGTACTCCTTACCCAGTAACCATTCCATCTCTCTAATACTTCAGTAAGAGAAAAATGGAAGCAGGAAGATGAGTATAGTCTATCACATTACTAGATTGTGTGGTGCTAAGACTTCTACTGTTATAGCCACATGTAGAATATCACCTCGGCAGATTCCAAACAACAGCAATAACCATTACTGTGTCAATGATGGACTTCAGAGATAAGCCTCAGGGATGCGAGAAATTTGAGGCTTACCTCTAATATTCACTTCATTCCCATACAGATACCAAGAACTTACCTATATTGGCACTTTAGAACACTAACTGCAGAATTAGAGTTGGAGAAACCTTAAGCATAAAAAGTAATTTAAGGTAATAATTTTTAAACTTTAAGTTTATCAATATCACCTCCCGGTCTAAAACATGCCCAAGCTCTACTCCAGAGATGACAATATATGTGAGACCCTTCATTCTTAGGAAAAAGCCCAGCTGATTCTGACAAAAATGGACTGAGGCCCATAATTTGAAAAACAGTCTTAAAAGATTGCCTATCCAACCCTTCATTTCACAAATGAAAAAGATGAGGTCTAGAAAATCTAATACTTCTAGCTCTACTGGCCTTTTAGTTACGCACATATTATTAAGGCAGTATCACCAGATCTTCTGGGAACCCAGAAATCAAACCAGAAATTCAGGAGCTTTGATTTGATATCAGAATCTCTGATGTACAGTCTTGGCAAATGGAGAACTGTATCTTGGATGAGCACTTTCACTGTGACCTGGGCCTGGAAGAACCTTTGAAGGAATCAGTGTATTCTCACAGAAGGCCAAAGGTACAAATATTTTCCTTCTTTCTAAAGACCTGAGATTAAGTAAATGCCTTTTAGAATATTTAGCTACAGGATTTATTTCAAAGCCATGAGCAAAGTGAAGAGGAAATAAGGTTGCTTAAGATGCTTATTAAATACACTGGTTTGTATGAATATACATGATACCAGAACATCCAGGGCTGTCCTTCATTACCTGTGTCATGGAGGTGGAGCTGCTCCTCACACTCTGAGAAGGGAGGAGTCCTTGGCCTGTGTCTCTTTTCTCTGTGCTCACCTTGCCCACGGTCCCTCCCATACACAGCTTCCTTGCAGTGAAGCCTTGCTTTCTGTGCAGTCTTGGGTGAAAGTTGGTCTTGGTGTCGGGACTGTTTTTCCAAATTCTGAGTTCGATAGCTACCGCTAGCCTCCCAGTCATCAACTTCAGTGCTCAGAAATACTTCTCCACTGATCTTGGGTAGCGGAGATCTCTGGAGCCTCTGCTGACCAGACCGTTTCCTTTCTTGCTGCTCACTGTTAATTTGGGGATCATCCCTCACTTTGCTCCAGCTAGAGGATGACAGGGATCTCTTTGATAAACAATGCTCTTCTAGTTCTTCCAAGTTCTCCAGTGGATATTTTGGTTTCTCCTTCCTCTGCTTCACAGTCCTTCCATCACTTTGGAGTCTACAAGACCTTGAGAATCCAGAACCCAATTCCCTGGCCCTCCTTGACCTTGGCTGGTCTGAGTGGAGGTAGAGGGATGCGAAAAATAAAAATGCAGGTTAACTTAATGAGAGTATGAACTCATTACACCAGGGAGAGTCGGGGCCCAATTTATCATACTTTAAAAATGGACAAAACAGCTTTTTCAACTTAACAGCTTGAGAAGATGGGATGAGCATTTACTGACATGGTCCATGCATACACGAAGGATTCTGGGTACACAACCAAAATGGTGAAAAACTCAAATTAAGTGAAATTACTCAAATCTGAAAGAATTTGATCATGATTAGACAGAGTTAACAGAGGACTTTAATATTTGCCAATAACAAAAATTATAGCCACTAAACATAAAATTCTACTTATGAAACTAATTAGGAACTAGTATAGGGAAAAGTAGGGGCTGGGGAGACTTGTAAAACAGAAAAAAATTAAGCCTTGTAATTTCAGTCAGAGGCTTTCACATATTCTTACTGGAAATGACAATAAAGCTGTATCAGAATGTTGTTAGTTTCTGCTTCAGCAGATTTTGGTATTCCTCTATCCTCGTCCTTATGTGGCCAAAGTAAACATTCCCAGCCACTTCAGAGAACAGCTCTCTATTACAGTTCAATGTGATACTGTTGTGAATTAATATAACACTAACTAGCTACTTAAATCATGACCACATCCAGGGAACAGTGGTTTACAGCATTAATACCAACGTATCCACAGAGAGTTGCATGAAAGAATCCACCTTTAAGCTCAAAAGAAACAAGAAGGGTTTTGTTTTTGACATGGATTTATGAGGCTATGATTTTTTTTTTTTAATTCCTTCTTAACAGTTAACTGATATTAGTAAGTTTACTTCAGAGGAATGTGTTGTAAGAATTATTACAGAGCTGTCAATACATTTTCACAAAGTTGACTGGAAAAAGAATATTCTCTAGTTAACTTGTTGTCATATCTTTAAATATGAGGGGGAAAAAGACAAGGTTGGGGAATCTATTTCAATCTCTTAAAACCCCTCCTAGTTGAGGATTGAGAGTTGTACGTTTCTTGAGACTAAGTTATTTGGCAAACCCTCATTGCTAATACATATGCTAAGGTACTTAGAAAAGTTTGTGGAAAAAGAGAATTAAAAAATAATACAAACCTTTCCATAAACTTTTTGAAGTACCATCGTACATATATATACACATATACACACATACATATAGATATATTTATTTTCTATGTGTGCCTCCATGTTTGTCTTTCAAAATAGGATTTTTATTTAGATATACAAAATACTATATCATATGCACATAACATTGATATATATGTACAAATAATAGGTACTTTAGAGTTTATAAGTCTTTCACCAAAATTACATTTTTGATCTTCTCAACATCCATGTGAAGGACATATTTTTAAAATCTCCATTTTACAGATGAGAATAAAAGCCTTAGAGTAATTATAGTAGATAACTTCGTTAAAATTACAATTCTTCTAAGGATGGAATAGAACTTGAACCATGGTTTTATGACTCCAAAAACTATGATTAAAAAAAATAAATCACTAATATATCGGAATAACAGGTAAGTGGCTTTGAAAGGAAAACATGGACTCACAAATAAATAATATACACCATTTCACAGTTGATATAAATTTAAGAAATGTTTTGCATAATTTCAAATTTGTAGAAAATCTACAAATGATCATTTTAAAGAGATCAATTTATTAACATTTAAGTAAAATAAAAGCAGAAAAGATGACCATTTCTATAATAATATACTGTGATTATTATGTAAGAAAGGCAAAAATCAAATTATACTTTAAGATAGAGTAGTACAATGAAAGACTATCCCACATGTGTTGAGAAAGGACCACTGCAAAGAACATAGGATTGCTTTGTAAATATGAGCTGAATTGTAACATGGTTTCTGTGGAACTCAGCTTGTTCTAACTGAAAGGCATATAAATGAGGATCACATGTTTAGCAATGTATAATCTCCCAATAACAACACAGCTGAGGCAAGATAAATTCCAATATTTACACAAACCTACTCAGGAGGTTGCCATTTCCTATTCCTCAACACTCCTTCAAATACCCCCAGCCCCCCATAAAACAAGCCTATACACCACTCCCTACAAACTTACAAAAGTAGTTCAAATAAATATAGGATAGACTTTTTTTTAAAAAAATTTTTAGGTGTCCCTGAAAACCCACTGAATTCTTGACAGTCTCCTGCTCTAGAGATATAAATCAGGATGACAGACACTGGTCAAAAGAAAGTTTGAGTCCCAAATCAAGTTAGTATAAGGCAAAAAAATTTTTAGGTGTCCCTGAAAACCCACTGAATTCTTGACAGTCTCCTGCTCTAGAGATATGAATCAGGATGACAGACACTGGTCAAAAGAAAGTTTGAGTCCCAAATCAAGTTAGTATAAGGCTTTAATAAAGGAAAGTAAAATTAATACTTTAGTAGTAAACTTAACTACTTGCCATCCTAATGTTTTTACAGACTTAAGTTTAGAAGAGTTAATTTTATTTACAGTGAACATGCCTCCAGAGCAAAACTAAAAATAAAAATTTAAAAAAACCACCAGACACATTTCTAAGATTTTAATTGGAGCTGAAGAGTAACTCTTTATCTTCTGGTCTCCAGTATAGCACAATATGGCAATAATTTTTCTTTTTATATGATGTAATATGTAATTTCATCAGAAAACCCAGCATAAGGAAAATGGCTATCAAGAAAGCGCTGAGCAACTTACATACAGAGGAAGGACACATCAAGCAATAGAGAATCAACCTGTTTACTAAATAGGCCATAGAGCTGAGCTCTACTGACACAGTAAATGTAGAGCAAAAAATGTGACTGGGCAAGATTACACTCAAATTATAATAATCTGCCATCTACATATGCATCCCTTTCATTCTACTCATCAAAGACAAACACATACTTACCTTCTATAGTAGAATTATACAAAAGCATTTAATAATTGGTTTGCAAGGCCCTTTGGGATCACTGACCTAAAATCTTTACTCTCTAGAACTTGCCTTCTGGTTTTGTTCACTTGTTATTGTAAGTATCGTTACCAAGCTGAACTTCAATAAATACCGACACTTGAAACTATAGGAAATGCCCTTCCTTTGACAGATCTTTGAAAAGGACTGAACAATACTTGCAAATATCATTTCCCAACACACTTTTAAGATAAAGAATCACCACCACCATGACTGCCACCATCACACCATCACCACATTGTAAAAGCAGGCATTAGAAAAGCGAAACTCTGAAGGGACTTCTCTCCCTCAGAAATTATTCAATATGGTAATCAAATAGCAAAGAAAGCTCAAAAGAAAAAACTGAACGGTGAATCTTAAAACATAATATTGTTTGTAATCAGCAGGCTAAACCATTGGCCTAGGTTTAAAAGACAAGAAAGCATGAAAAAAAAGCTTTGTTATCCAGTAGCTGATACATGGTGCACCTTCTTTATTAATACTACTTTGCTCCTTCAAACAATATTGCACAGACTTCCTTGAGAAAGGTTAAGTCTAGAGACTCATCCGCCACTTTCCACATGCCAGTTTATGTGTTTTGAATGTAATACAGCATTCCTAGTGGTTACAACACAAAAGAATGCATGCCAAGTCTTACAAAACCATATTCAAGTTTTTAACAGCCATAAAAAAATGGGTCTGGCTGTCCAATTAAAGAACAGATTAATTTATTATATTCAAACAGAATCCTCCCACAAATCAAAATGCACCCAGTGCCTAGGGATAAGAGAAATGTTCCCAGGTCCCTAAGGTCAGTTTATAGACAAAATTAAAGGAGTGTCATGCAGTTGAGTCTAAGGACAGAGTAGGTCATGATGTAGACATTGTTACCTCCATCTTCATAATAGTAACTATCTCCATAAACATTGGCTCCAGAGAACTCTGGAATGTGTTTCTTTCGCTTTTTCTCTTCCTGTAATTCCTTTTCTTGCAAAAGGCGAGCTATATCCTACAAATACAAGAGGGAATGGAAATAAATATTACCAGAGAATGAACAAACTCCATACAGTGGAGTTCAACCTTCCACTGCCAAGCTTTTATAGGCTCTGTCCATGGCTTTCCAGATGTTCTGGCATTAATCTCATGCTATCCAAATGCCACAGATGATCACTCCATGGACTGGCACATGATCTAGATGAGTGAGACAGGCCTTTTTTTTTTTTAAATTGAAATTTAAATAATTGAAATTTAAATCTAAATCTAAAGACATTCAAACCTAGTACTTCCTAGAGCTGGTTACACAACAGAATTTTTAAAATTAATTGAAATTTAAATCTAACTCAATCTAAAGACATTCAAACCTAGTACTTCCTAGAGCTGGTTACACAACAGAATTTTTAAAATACATAATTTGTGGGACCTTTTTCCAAGCTGATGATTCTACATAATTTGTGGGACCTTTTTCCAAGCTGATGATTCAATAAGTCTGGGTGGGGTAGGATGCAGTAACCTGTAAAACTTTATAAATTATACTTATAATTTAATTTTAGAACTTTAAGAAATAATTCTTCAGGTGATTCTGACTGTCTTAAGTGAAAAAGAGAAAACAATCTTCCTCCTATCTCCCACCTGTCTCATCCCCCAGCAAAATGCAGCCAGTGCCTGGGGATAAGAGCAAGTTTGATGAATAACATTTCAACCCTATTCCCCAAAAGATTACTATCCCTTTATGAAAACAAAGGCGTACATAAATAACTAAAAATAAATAAATAAATAAAAATAAATTATAAATGCCTCAAGAAAGGGTTGAAATGTCTATGGGAGTACAAAAGAGGGAATATTATTTCTGCTCAAAGAAATTAGTGTGAGACTTTGCATCTTGTTAGGCTTTGAACAAAGAACTGAATTCCAATAAGCAAAGTAGAAAGAGAGAACATAAGCAAAGTTATGAATGTTTTAATGGACATCAATCTACAGAACAGCCAACAGCCCAATTAGAACACAGGGTGTGGGCTGTTGTAGAGAAAGGTGAGGCTAGAAAAACAGTCTAAGACTGGGATCATAAGCAGTCCTTATAAACAATCTTCTGAAGTGTATTTTGTAGGACACGAAGAGTTACTAAAGGTTTTGAGCTATAGAGTGACAGTGTTCAGAATCTGAAGATTATTTCTATGAAAGCCCATAAAGTAACATATAAACTTTTATGCTCATGTATACCTTTCTGGAGAGAAGGTCCATAGCTCTCATCAGATTCTTAAAGGCTCATACAAATATGGCAACAATACTTACTGATGCAAATGGTAATAACAATTAAATGTAATTTAAGGTACTTACTTCTTTACATTTATAATAAGGAATACAAGAAGTATTTAGATGTTAATGATGTAAATTTGAAGCAAGAATTATTACTCTTCCTTTTGAAATTTTCTGAATAAGTCCAAATGAAGAATACACTTAGACTGCCAGGTAACTTAAAAAAAAAAATTCATCTGAATAAATCAGAATTTTTTTCACATATGTGCAGAAACAAGTTGGATGCTGAAGCCAGGTAAATAAGCAATAATTATCCACACCCTTAACTTTTTTTTACTCTTTATCAGAACAGCCTTACAAATCTGACTTTATGTTAAATAAATGCTTAAATTCAAACATAAAATATACTATTAACACACTGCTTCCTCAAAAAGTTCATGGAAAGATTCATATTATCTTTCAATTCCATTTTTTCAATGAACTCTTTGACGTACTCTCATATATACTTGATATGTATATTTTTTTAATAAATAATCTATGTAAAAGCCCATGCATTAAAGCTTTGGACATCTGAGTGGGCACTCACAAAATGTTGCAACTCAGAAAGAGGTAAAGGATACAATCCTACTTAATGCGAGTATACTTTTCATATGCAGAACTCTGAATTTTACTACTTTGATGAAAAACTTATCCCCTAAATCCAAAAGTTAAGACGAAAAAGAGGTAAAGGATACAATCCTACTTAATGCGAGTATACTTTTCATATGTAGAACTCTGAATTTTACTACTTTGATGAAAAACTTATCCCCTAAATCCAAAAGTTAAGACGATTCTCTTTTCCTTTCCAGTTCAGGCCAGAGATGTTTTAAAGAGACTTTGGGAAAAAAAAATTCTCTTTTCCCTTCCAGTTCAGGCCAGAGATGTTTTAAAGAGACTTTGGGAAAAAAAAGTAACTATTAATATAAATTTCTTTGGTTCAATTCTTTATCAATACTATGAAAAGTTTAAATTATTCAATCTTAAAGTCAAATGTCTTTGACTCCTTAATGCATCGTTTTAATAAGTCTGTGAGTGTTTACCAGGTGCCCTGTGCTAGATTCATTACCTCTGATGTTTTACAAAGTAATATATCAATCAGTTAGGAAGAGAGATAAGGGTGGGAGAGATAGCTTGTTCCCCTAAAACTAATATTTGTTATAGTAGAATTTCCCAAATCCCTATACTGCAGAAGTAGAAAGAAATGCAAACAATTCTCTGAGTTGTCATACTAAGCACTAACACTACATTTTCCTAATTGGTTTGCCTTACAGTAAACAAAAAAATTCTCCTGCTATACTGAGGAAAGAAAAATATAAAGGAAAATTATCACGCCCAACTGCCAGCAGAAATTATTAAACTACACTCCAGGGGCCTTATAATTGCTTTCCTGCTACTGAGTTTAGTCCCAATGAATACACAGTAATACCACTCTCCCAGTGTGGAGAATCAGGAGAGAAACAAGAGTTATGCCCTTTCTTTATAATGCATTAGATAGTCAAAGGAAGTGTTTTTAATCAAGTAAAAAATAATAATGATAATAAAATGTCATACACCTTAGCACTCAAATCTTTTCGTTCTTCTAAGACCTCAGCTTTTTTGAGTAAGCTTCTACCTGGGTGAGAAGAAAAGGTTTGCTAGGCTTGATGAAGAAAACAATAAAGGATTTAATAGAAAACTGCCACTGTATTATAGCTAGGGATTAGCACAAGTCAGTTCTCCTCTCTATTTTTCAGTATTACTGTGCAGTGAGTTCAGTTAGATGATTTCAATGTAAAGTAATTTCCCCTGGAACAAGATAAAGATGGCAATTATTAGTCTCAGTGCTTGGATATAGCTAACCAGCTCAGTCACCTGTGCCATAAACAATCTCCTGGGTCCTCAGCTCCCTTCCTGTTAAAGGTTAGTCTAGAATGGCACTCTTCCTGAGAACACTGATTTCAAAAGCTTCTCCAAAAAAAAAAAAAAACACAAAGCATTCAATAGAAAGCAAGTACCATATCAAAATCTTTAAAATGCACACTGGCATATATTAAAAACTTTGATAAAAGAAACCTGTTATCTTCCTGTAACCTAGGATTTTCCAAATGTATTTTATGACAGAAGCATTTCTTTACATAAAAAACATAAACCTTATAACTCGGTAAAACAAATCTAAGAAACTCTTAAGCCCTTTCAAAGTCATTTTCAAGTTTTTTTTTTTTTTTTAGTATGTCAGGAGGACTTACTTTGCGCTAATATGTTGAAATAACCCTGTTCCATAAGACTTCATTGAAAATACCTTTATTAGAATGTGAATTTAACATTGTATCTCACCTCTCCCTTTTCTGTTATCCCAGCTCACCCAACTCTGGGAAATGTGAAACTATAACCATAAGAAAGAGCACAGTCATTTTAATGAAAACACAGATTTACGCATTCTCTTCAATGGGCCAAACATCATGCTATGGACCAATAGGGAATCTGGATATATGGTCATATCCTTAAAGTTCTTATCTATTAAGTGTTAAAAACAACATAATCAGCATAGTGTAAGACATGCAAAAATGAGTGCCCTAAGAGAGACATTAATATAAAAGAGGTGCAGTGCAGCCTAGAGGAGCCCAGTACATCTTTCCCATGTAGATGACAACTTACTAAAACATGGTATCAGGTTCCTTAGTGTATTTTAACGGTTTATATGATTTATAACAAACTTTCTCCCTTAAAGTTTCCACCTCTGTTGTAGGTTTCAAAAAGAGAATACTGAGTTTAAGAACAATCAAAAGGAGATCTAAAAATGTGATGTCAAATGACTGTCAGAAAGGGGGGGATATTCTATTAAATTGCTAAACTTCTTTCTTACCTAGTAATTAGCATATTAACATCTAACTTGATAGGGATCTCAAGGCAGGTACAATCACAAAAGGGTTAGTCTATAAAACTAGGAAAACAGAATAATACCAATTCTATGGATTGTAAACCATCAATATAATCAGGATAAGAATAGGGAGAAAGAATTTTCTCAACCAGAAGCTTTCGTACCACCTCCCTTTCTGGTCAAATATGTATAAACTTATTTTTAAAGTACTAAAACACAGAAAATCTTTTAATAGGTAAATGTACTGCTATTTGAGCTAGTCTCTAAATATTATTAATTTACATATTATTTTAGGCCATGAAATTCCAATCACTTTAAGAGTTCTATGAATAAGTGCTATGGCTCACAGTAGATTCACTTTTTTTTAATGCAAGTACCACAAATTTTTCATGTTTGGCCATGCTAATGTTTACTTAAAGAAAAACAAAGTTTTCCCTAAAATAGCTGCACATTCACATACATTTGGACCTAGGTTCAAACACACACACACACACACACAGTCTCTCTCTCTCTCTTTTAAGAATAACTACATTAAATAATCTAAACACACATTCCTTGGCTTTATTAAACAACAATGACAAATGCTTATGCTGTGGCTGAAGACAAAGTCACCACCAGAAGTGGGAAAAGGGGAGGGGGACAGAGGGTTAGCGAGAAATTAGTAAAGGGCCACAAAAAATGATTACATCGTGTAATGTTGAATATACTAATTATCCTGATTTGAGCATCACATATTGCATACAGGTATTGATATTCAACACTGTACCCCACAGATATGTACAATCGATTGTTACAATAAATTTTTAAAAATTAAAGATTTAATTTTAATAATAATAAAAGAACCTATGTATGGGTAATGTACTTTTATTAATCACAAACACAGTCCAATACACTAGAAGGCCCTTCAACAGTGTGCCTAGAGATGAATTCAACTACTATATTCAAGATACTATGTAAAACAGTTTTTTTAAAAAGAAACATACAAGAAAGGGAGAGAAAGAGAGTGAAGAGGAGGAAGAAAGGGAGGGAAGGGGAGGAGCCCACAATTCTAATTAGAAGACACAAAATCTTTTTTTTTTTTTTTAATCTAACTCCCTGCATGGAAATATTACTTTCCTTACATCTGTGCTCTGTTAATAAACAAAATAAAATTATACCATAACAAAGCTGAAAATGCTAATTCACTCCCACTAAGTTGTATATAACTCTACTACTTCTCATGCACAATGCTGTTTGGAAAAAGTCTCTGTTCCAAGTGGAAAGGGGCACTGGTCTCTCTACTGGTTATTTTGGGGGGTTATAAGCCACTCAAGAGTCAACCCCAAAAATCTCTAAGAGAGATCTGGGTGAAAATCCAGAGAGGAGTTTTACACAACCTTGCTGCTGAATAAGAATTTAGTAACTGAGAAGACTGTAGGGAAGTAGAAGAGCACAGAGGGGAGGAAACAAAAACAAAAACAAAAACAAAAACTAGGACAGTTCAGGAATAACAAGCAATGCTTTTTCAAAAACTGGCCGGAAGAATCAGTGCTATTGTCTCAGTTTCAGTCTCAGTCTCAGTATCCTCTGCCTTTGTGGCACCGTGTTTCCAACGGATTAAAATAAACAAGTATTACATATATTCTTCAATGAAAAACTTTACAAATGTAAATTTTGTTCATTTAACAGCAGACTAGTCAGCTGAGAGTCACATTTTTTCTACAATAAAAGAACTGCTTGGCACAGTACCACCTTCTAATCTAAGGCACTAGTTGAAAAGTTAAAAAGTCTGAAAGAAGTTCTTTAAAGGCTAATCTAGTCATTAAACCTCCACAACTTGATTTCTCATTTAACTTTTCCACTCTACTGGGGAAGGGAGAACATTTCAGCAGATCAAATGGTAGTGGAGGGCAAGCTAGCAGGAG
>NW_007730504.1:183292-191551 GCF_000696425.1 Galeopterus variegatus
TATTTCTATAAGAGAAATTAGGATTCTTATAAGTGGCTGAATTGTGCGGAAAAACACCTGGTAAGAAAGCAAAATGGAAAGAGCAATTACTAATATGTACCAGAGACTTTATATATATGATCTCATTTAAATCTTTAAGGTATGTACAACTATCATGACATGCCTATTTTGGAAACTTAGATTAGTTAAGTGAGATGCTGAAAGTCACATAGCTAAAAGTTAAAGAGCTACAATTCAAACCCAGGTCAGTCTAACTCCAAAGCTCACATGTTTTATGTAGTGCCACAGTATATCTAAGTCAAGCAGTCTGGATACCTAAATTATACAGACATTTCACTGGCTTCTTACCATAACTTGAGACCAATCACTTCCGTAAGATTTAATTTCTTCATTTGAAAAACGGAGTTAACATTACTTATTTTATATAGTATTACCATGAGATTACTCATTGTGGTTATTATTTAGATTTTATATGCCTAAAATAAAGTGTTTTGGTTTCTCTTTCTATCCTGTTTTTCCCTGAATGGGGAGAAAAAAAAAATCACAGGATAGCAGTAGCATTTATAAAAAGCCAACTTCATTACTCTGTTATTTTTAAAACAGAAGCTCTCCTGTCTTCAAAATATAATCACTTCTTTCAGTTCCCTGTTTCATCCCCAAAGCAAAGTCTTTACTATAGAGAGGCAACACATTCTGTAGTAAGAAAGAGCTTCCTGTGTTGATAATGTAAAGGATCAAAAATAGTCACTAATTCTTACTGATTATCACATAATCATGGTTTGTTTCTTGAATAAACAAATAAACTCACACCAGGTGTCTAACACTCATCCGGCACTGAATAAGTCTTATAGGAACAAGGGTAGCTCAGTGGAAGTAGCAGTGTATGTAGGCTAGTTTACTGATGACTCTGATCATATCTATGGAATAGGGTGATCACATGTGCCAGTTTGCCCAGTATAGTCCCAGTTTATGTAATTATTAATAGTGTCCCTTTTAGCCCTCAAAAGTGTTTCTGGTTACATAACAAATCATATGGTCATCCTACCATTAAAACCTACCATTAAAAGTAATAAATCATTTTCTTCTCAATTATAAACCAAGACAGTGGCTAAGAACACCATAATAGGTGTGAAAGAAAACAGACACAGAATTAATGTAAGCTGAAATTGTTGAAACTATAACATAAAAGCAAATAATAGTTAACTGTCAGTTCAAGTCATCTCACAAACAAAACACTATTGTTAATTTCAGTAATTTTTAGATTTACAAACAATACAACTTAAAAAATATATACAAAATCAGGGCAGCGGGCACCGCGGTTGGGAGCTGGAGCAGCAGCATGGAGCAGCTAAGCAGCATGGCCAAGCATGTCTTCTCCATCAAGTGCATCCTGAGCAAGCGGCTCCACAAAGGCAAGCTGGAGTACCCAGTCAAGTGGCACGGCTGGTCCTCCATACATTAACAGCTGATAGCCAGAGGAGAATATCTTGGACCCAAGGCTGCTCCTGGCCTTCCAGAAGAGAACATGAGAAGGAATTGCAGAACTGGAAGAGAGGTAAAAAGCCCAGGGACTGGCAGAGGAAGCACATGGTAATGTCCTCCTGCAGCTGGTGCTCTAAGCTCAAGGAACCCGGAACTCCCTCCAAATCCAGATTCAGCATTTCTTCCTCCCCTTGTCCACTGTGACCTGGGGCCAGTGGCTGCCTGGGTCTAATCCTTCCCTGGTCTCTGGTTTTGCTTTGCTAAATGATCCACAGACCATGTCCTCTCAAGGGGCTGGGTAAGGGGATGAGGAATAGGTGGTTTCCTTTACAGGCAGGCTTGGAAGGGACTTCTCCCAGACCACACCCTGCCCTGGGACTTGGCAGGGAGCTATATCTTTGCCTTGCTGGGGCAATGCTCCCCCCATGTTCCTACCTCTCTGGGCTTCCGCTCCCCTCTCTGTTTCACCTCAGGAAATCTGGGTGACCACCTGTGGCTCAGGCCAACATTCTTGAAAAGAGCAGGTTTCTTAAGCATGGACAGCATGTCTGTGCTGTGTCTGGACTGCTCCTGCTTGGTCTGTACGATGGAATAGTAGTCAGTTTTGCTCCCAGTTTCCTGGGGCAGAGGTGGCAGAGGAAGGGGCTTCTCCAGGTCCAGCTTGACTGTTCTCCCCAGAGGTGAGGAGAGAAATTTTATTGATGGGGGAAGCAAGGCCCAGTAGGACTCCTCCAGGGAGGGGTCCACTGAGGTCTCTCTGCCTGGCAACAGTTACTAGGAGATGGGGTCTGGGTGGAGCAGAGATCCTCCTCTTCAGTGCCTGGGTTGTCGAGGGTGAGGTAGGAATCCTGTCCTGACAGCTGAGAGCTGACACCTTAATGGAAAAGGACAGTTGATAGCAGTCGTAATCAGGAACCTCAGAGCTTGGCTTCAGTGCCATCTAACCTAGTTTAGAGTAACATCTTTAGCCCCCACATAATGGACCAACCAGTATGGTAGGGAGGGCGCTAGTCCCAGAGCCCAGTTTCACCTGAAAAGCCTCTGGGTTTGGGAGCAAAAGGAGCAGGATGTCCCTGCTGCCTTCCTTCCTGCTGGCCTGTACCCTGTGAGAAGTGACCTTGGTCCCCTTCCAAACCCAAACCCGCCCCTGACCGGGGCCCACCAGAACTCAGCCAAATTGGAGAGTCAAAGCTGCTGGGGCTCAGCATAGGGAAACAGACACCTCCACATGCCTAGAGCTCTGTCTGGCAGAGAATAAGTAGAGTTGTTCAGAGAGAGAGTTTCTATGTTGGGGCCCTGGGAGTGTGAGCTTCTTTCCACTAGCTGGAATTTAACTTCTAGTAATAAAGAACTGGCCTAGTTTGCAGGGCCCCCAAACTGCCCCTGGGAGCCACCAGAGGGTGGGATGCAGGCAGCTGCTGCAGTTGATCCAACTACTGCTTGGCTACTGCCCTGCACTTCTGGCTGTTGTGCAGGCATTTGCTGTAGTTCCCACCCTCTTAACCTTCACTCCGCATGTGCACGGCCTTGCCCAGGTAGTTGGGCCATTCCTTTGGGGCCACTTTCCCTGACAATCTCTTCACTTACACCTTTAGCAATATACTCGTACCATTTCGGGAGTGGGACAACGTCTGAACAGCCCACCTGGCAGAGGGCCCCAAAAGGCCAAATCTGCCAGCCTTGGCCTTGAGGCTCTGTTCACGCCCCTCTGGGAAAAAGACAAACACTCAAGATTCTGAGCCCCCCACCCCCAAGACAGCTGAGTCTCAGAGCTACCTTTTATGATACCTGACCAGCACCAGACTTGTCTTCTGAGACATCAGCTTGGGGCAGAGTGGTGGGCCTGTGGGTGCACCAGGAGGTGGCAGTGGTGGGCAACCTGGTCTCTGGGTCTTTGTAATGCCAAAACGAAAAGCGGGAGAGGGTGAAGACTATAATCGTTTCTGCTTCTATTGTTGGTTAAAGCCAGCCAGCCAGCAGATGTGGGGCTCTTTATTCCAGCAGCCTTGGTTGCAGGGAACAACTGCCCAAACAAGCCCAAACTTGGAGAGAGGTCTCTGGTTTCTAAGAAGCAGGCTTACCAGGCTGCAAGTCCCTACATCTCCAAAGTATCTCACTCTCCACGCCAAATAGGAAGAAATGGCCTTTGTGTAGCCAAACTGATCTTAACAGTGTGCCTTCAGGGACGGACCCACGTTCATACTGCGTGAGGGCCATCCAAATGCAGTCTCCACGGCTAGCACGTGGTTGCCAGGCTGGCTGCAGCAGGAATAATGTCCACCTTGGCAGACTAGACAGCTACGAGTCCCAGACAGCCAGGATGGAACTCGGGAGTGGGCAGTAAGAGGAAGGACTGCTCCCTGCACCACTGCGACAGGGGAGGCAGAGATTCCAGCTCACTGCACAGCCCAGGAAAAATGGATTCCAGCACACTGGGCTCTGGCCCTTCCTGTCTCCAGCCAGCTCCTTCACTGCCTCCCTCTCAGCAGGGCTGACAACCTCAAGTTTTGCAGCTCCTTTCCCACCAAGCACAGTGTTCACTTAGAAGCTCCAAAGTCAGGCTAACAGCAGCTCTCCAAGCCCTTGGGGGTGACCCTGAGGTTCCATAAGCTGTTGGAGAAACAAGGATGTTGGTCCCTGACTGGCTGGGTTGACCAGACTCGTCCCCAGCAGCCAGGTCTCTCCAAACCCCAATTTGGTGCCTTTGTGTTTACTTCAATTCCTCAGTCAGAATCTGCAAACTCCTTCACTCCCTGCCACCACTTTGGCTTTTTGCTGTGCTGCTTGTTTTTCCTAGTGCTCATGACCCCCAGTGGTTCTTGCCCAGAAGAACATGTGTGCCCATATGCAGGCACCAGAGCCTCTGCTGGAGAGCTGCACCAGATGCTCAGAGTTGGCCATCTTATGTATACCAATAAATAAAAGTAGTACTTTCCATATTAAAAAAAATATTTATATATAAACACACACACGCACACACACACAAATTGAAATAAAGTAGTTTTTTGGGCCAAGAGATCATAGGAAAGTGAACCCACAAGGAAAAAGGAGAGAGAGGGTGAGAGCAATGCCGACTCCTGGCCGCTCACAAGGGCTACACCCTAACCCCTGTTCAGGCTCTGCTCAAGGCTTGCTCTCTCTCTAAAGTTGCAAGAATAACCAAGGAAAAGACACGCTGTAGTGAGCTGAATAGTGCCCCCCCCGCAAATTCAATTCTACCCAGAACCTCAGAATGTGATCTTATTTGGAAATAGGGTCTTTGCAGGTATAATTAGTTAAGCGGAGGTCATACTAGATTGGGATAAGTCCTCAATCCAATGACTGTTATCCTCATAAAAAAACAGAAAGACACAAAGATATAAACAGGAAAGAAGGCCATGCAACAATGGAGGCAGAAACTAAAGTGATGCAGCTACAAGCCAAGGAATGCCAATGATTTCCAGAAGTCACTGGGAGCTAGAAAGAGGCAAGGAAGGATCCTTTCCAAGAAGTAGCATGACCCAGCTACTTCTACCTGATTAGACTTCTAGCCTCCAGAACTGTGACAGAATAAATTTCTGTTGGGTTAAGCTACCAAGTTTGTTGTAATTTGTTACAGCAGTCCTAGGAAACTAATTCACACCTGTAGTGCTATGGGTAATGTCGGAATCCTGCCGATGTCACCAATTGTAGCGTTCTTAATCCTGTTCATGATGCCAATTGTGGAGCTCTTTTACCTGCCCGTAATCCTGCTGACTGGGCCAACTGTAGTGCTATGGCTCTGTCAGAATCCTGCCAGTGTCGCCAATTGTCGAGCTAGGGCTGGGTCTGGTACTCACAGACCCCTCAAGCCCGTTCACAGAGTGGGTCACAAACCCTTCACATGCCAGGCTGGGTCCCCAGACCCGTCACACACCAGGCTGGGTCACCAGACCTCTTACACACAGGTCTATGAGCTAGGCAACCAGCAAACAGGTCCTTGGAAGCCATAGGTTGGAAAGTATGGCTGTATGCGGCAGTGACCATGAGGCAGTAAACTCCAGCCAAGGTGGTGGTGCTGTGCAGGTGCACTAACTCCACCCACACAACCTATTCACAGCAAATGCTCGGCAACATTCTGAACATCTGAGGGGCCCTGATCATTTTCCTATATTTTCCCAACAATACCTTATGTCAATTTATCCATTATCATCTCTCAAGACTTCACCACTTACATAACTAATCACAAGGTAATAAACAGAGGCCCATGGAACAATGCTTGCACTACGGCACCCCAAATGAAGAGCTTTCTACCGCCCATCCAGCAACCCTATGTTAAGCCCATGAATACAAAAAGTAACTGCTCCAGTGTTGAGCACCCCTTCCTCCATGGGTTGAAGGGGCATTAACTAAGTTGTACCTCATCCTTCTTCTCCTGAATGCGCCGTCTCTCTGCCTCAATAGCCAGCTTCTCCTGAATTTCCTGAGCAATTTCACAGTCTTGCTGTTCACTAAAAAAAAAAAAAGGTGAAAACATGAAAAGAAAATAAGGAATATTTTTTTTTCCTAAAAATAAACACAAATTATTGAGTACTCATTATGAGCATACTTATTTTTATCTCAATTCATAGGATAATGATGCAAAGAGGTTGATACCGTCAAATTTTACAGAAGAGAAAATTGAGGCTCAGAAAAGTTAAATCACTTCCCCAAGATCATAAAGAAAATACATGGTAGAACTGGAACCTGACCCCAGACATTACAATGGAAAGCTCCATTCAGTGCTTCTTCTATACTACCACATCACTTCACCCTACTGGGGCTGCTCTACAGAAAGACAAGCACATTTTCTCACGATTCTGCAAAGGTGATGTAGACTACAAGATAAATATCCACAAATATCCAAATAGAGAGTGCAAAGGGCTGGCCGGTTAGCTCAGTTGGTTAGAGCAAAGCCTTATAACACCAGGGTCATGGGTTCAGATCCACTGTCCAGCTACAAAAAAAGCAAAAAAACAAAAACAAAAGAGGATGCAAAGAAAAGGTTTGGGAACGAGCTCACTAAAATGTCAATAATACTGTGGTGACCTAGAGGTGGTGGTATGATCTTGAAATAATTTTTACAAATGTTTTAATTATCTACATATTTTTTTTTTCAGTTTCAACAATGAACACTAAAAAATTATGCTTTAAAGGGGGAAAAAACAGTGTATATTCCCTAACTTCGGTTCCCAGTACAGGCCTTTCTGGCGGAGGCCAGTTTTCCTAACATTCTGGCCACGAAGAAAATCAGATGCTACAATACTGCTACTAACATAGTATTTTTTTGCTTGTTTGTTTGTTTGGTTTTGGCATTTGTGGACTAAACAAAAATGTAAACAACACCTACTATGGGCCAGGTACTATGTCCAACACATTAAATTTACAAAAATGAGTACATTTTCATCTTGCCCTCAGAAACTCACAATACATTCTGGTGGAAGAAACAAGACAAATCATTTTTATAAGAAAAAGAGAACTGTTTTACACCAGTTCTCACAGAACATGGAATTTGGTTCTTTCAGAAATGGCTACAGAATTTGCCCCTAGGTACACAAGCCTCGTTAGGGTTTCAATAAAAATCAATGGGCAGCTTACAACTCAGAATGTGATAGCCCTGAAGAACCAATCTTTTACACAAACCTGGTAAGTAGGAAAGATAAAGAAAAACACACTTAGAGCTGGCTATCTGAAAAGACTCAAGAATAAAATTTCAATTGTGATTTATATATGCAGTTCATCTGCTAAACAAATATATCCCCTCATCCTCACCTGCCAATTGAACTTAAATTCTCAATGAGTCTCAGTCTTAGTTGTATATTCCAACCAAGACACATTAATGGAAGTTTGTAATTAAAGAGTTAGGGGCTGGGAGAGAAGAATATCCTAACTTCTCTGCAGGAAATGAAACCCAAGTATTCTATTCTAACAAAAGTAAGGGGATAAAAATTGTTTTCATTTGTATAAGAAAATAGTCATTTTGAACATGTTTGGAAACAGGTAGATGTAGGTGGAAGTAGACAAGTGTGCACATACAAGGCAGAAAGAGAACCAGAGAACACCAGACAGAAACCACAGCCAGAAATAGCAAAACTTTTTTTAGAATCAGTAGGAAAATCACTGGACAAGTAGTCTGTGGACCTGATTTCTGGTCCTGTCTCTACCACTGTTTACCATGAATCATGCTCTCCTATGCCATTTTATCAGCTATGAAAAAGTTTGGCTTAATTACTTCATATTACAGGTCTAATATTCTAGGAATCTTATCCACTCAAGCCAAAGAAATGAAAATAAACATAAATCTACTCAGAGCTATTTCTATTTCCTCTTTTCATTCACTCACTTAAAATAATTAATCAAACACAAAATCATGGTCTCTGTTTTCAAAAACTTCTCTACTTGGACCTCCCAAATTAATGTAAAATCCGTACAGGAGTAAGCAACTACTGACTACATGCAAAGTGATCATATATGGGAAGAGAGCAGAGCAGAGAAGGCAAATCCAACTGAAGTGTTAAACGTCACAAGTAACACACAGATGTATCTCCTGTTACAGAAAATAAAGCAGTGAAGTTTCAGCTGATCTTAATTATTTCAAACCATGTTTCCAAGAAGGACCATCTCTGGTTCAGTTAGCTAATTAAACAGAATCCTGAGGAAACAAAACTGAGAAAGAAGTAGTAAACAATCCATAAACCTCACTTTGGACAGCAGCCTCAGGACCCAGACTAAGTGAAAGGTTCCAGTTCATTAAAATCTGTAGCATTTCATCCTTCCCAT
>NW_007730505.1:0-1677 GCF_000696425.1 Galeopterus variegatus
ATCTTCTGACTGGGCAATTTCAACAATCTTTGATTTCAGAAATTCTCTCTTCTGCTTGATCTAGCCTATTGTTGAAACTCTCAGTTGTATTTTTTAATTTCAGTCATTGAATTCTTCAGCTCCAAGATTTGTGTTTGGTTCTTTTTTATAATATCTCTTTGTTAAATTTCTCATTCAGATCATAAATTGTGCTCCTGGCTTTATTAAATTGTTTGTCTGTGTTCTCTTATATCTCATTGAATTTCCTTAAGATTGTTATTTGAAATTCCTTTACAAACATTTCATAACTGTTCTTTTCTTTGGCATCTGTTATTGAAGACATTGTGTTCCTTTGGGGCCGTCATGTTTTCTTGCTTTTTCATGTTTCTTGTGTTTCTCTGTTGATATCTTTATATCTAATTGAGTAATTGCTTTTCCCAACTTTATGGAGTGGATTACATGGAAATGACTTTTTCCTGTAGGTTGGTCCTAGGGTGCCTGTTGGGTCTGTTGTATTGGCTGTGGTTCTGGGGGGACTCAGTAGTGTAGTCTCTGTGAGTTTCTTTGTTTGTAAGCCTCTTCAGCAATGTCTGCAGGAGTTTGTGCCAACACTGGCTCTGTTTTGCTGTGTTAGAGACACAAGGTTGGTTGTAGGGCCAGGTGTGGGGGGTGCAGAGGGCCAATTGTCTTTTTGGTGGTTTCTCTGAGGCACAGAGTTGCTTCCTGACCAGCTATCAGACCAGGCATGGGTGAGCAGCTCTGAGGTTGTCTCTCTCAAAGGGTGGTACACTGCCTGACCAGCTTTTGGGCTGGAAACAGGCAAGCCTGGGTGTGGGGTAAGTGGGTCAAGTGGCTCCACAAAGGTTTGTCAAAGGAGTTGTGCCACTATCTGGCCAGAAGCTGGGCTGTGTGGGTACAGCAGGGCCAGGTGGCTCTATGAAGGCCTGAGGGAGGAGGCAAAGCCATCACCCTATCTGCTGTCAAGTAGGGAGCAGGTTTGCACAGGTGCAGCAGGGCCCAGCAGCTTTGTGGAGGGTTGCCAGATCAGCTGCTGAGCCAAGAACAGGACTACAAGGGTACTGTTGGGCCCAAAAGCTCTGTGGAGGGCCTCTGGATAGAGGCAGAGCTGCTTCCCAATCCGTCATCTAGCAGGGAGGAGGCATGCACCAGTGTGGCAGGGCCCAGAAGCTCTGTGGAGGCCCACTGGGCGAAGCAAAACTGCTGCCCATTCACTGTCAGGCAAGGAGTAGGTGTACACTGGTGCAGCAGGGCCTAGCAGCTCTGTCAAGGGCTGTTGGATTAGCTGCTGAGCCTGGAGCAAGCCTGCCAGGATGCAGCAGGGCCCAGTGGCTCTGTAGAGGCCCACCAGGGAGTGGGAGTGGGGTAGAGAAAGCTGCAGCCTGAGGGCTGCCAGATCCACTGTTAAGCCTGGAGCTGTTAACAGCAAGGCCTGGCAGCTCTCTGGAGGGCCTCCAGGGGGAGACAGAGCTACTGCTGGGCTAGCTGTCAGCCACCTGTGAGCTCAGTGGGCCCATGGGTTGTGTAGGGCAGGTACATGCAAATGTGGTGGACTGCCACTTACTGGTGGCTTCCCTGCTGAGCAAGTTTGCCTTTCCTCCAGAGTGGGGGGCGGGGTGCCACATGGGTTTAGATGCTGGGGCCTCAGTCTTTCTCTCTGGCCTAGGCTCCAGACAACCA
>NW_007730505.1:2330-3745 GCF_000696425.1 Galeopterus variegatus
ATCTGTACCTTTCACCATATACCAAAATCAACTCAAAATGGATTAGAGACCTAAATATAAGTTCTGAAACTTAAAAACTCCTAGAAAAAAACATAGGGGAAATGCTCCAGGATTTAGGACTAGGTGGTGACTTTATGAATAAAACTCCAAAAGCACAGGCAACAAAAGAAAAAATAAACAAATGGCATTATATCAAACTAAAATCCTTCTGCACAACAAAGGAAACAACCAATAGAGTGAAAAGAATCCTACAGAATGGGAGAAAATATTTGCAAAAGATGCATCTGACAAGGGATTAATATCCAGAATATACAAAGAGCTCAGACAACTTTACAGCAAAACAAATAATCCAATTTAAAAATGGGCAAAGGAGCTGAATAGACATTTCTCAATGAAGGACATACAAATGGCCAACAGGTATATGAAAAAATGCTCAACATCATTAATCATCAGGGAAATGCAAATCAAAACCACTCTGAGATATCACCTCACCTCAGTCAGACTGGCTATTATAAAAAGGACAAATAACAAATGCTGGCAAGGACGTGAGACAGAGGAATCCTCCTGCACTGTTGGTGGGACTGTAAATTAGTACAACCGTTATGGAGAACAGTATGGAGGTTCCTTAAACAGCTACAGATAAAATTTCCATATGATCCAGAAATCCCACTCCTGGGGATATATCCAGAGGATTGGAAAACATCAGGTTGAAGGAATACCTGCACTCCCATGTTTATTGCAGCTCTATTTACAATAGCTAGGTGAGGGAACCAACCTAAACGTCCATCAATGGATGACTGGATAAGAAAATTGTGGTATATATATGCAATGGAATACTACTCAGCCATAAAAAAAGAATGAAATTCTACCATTTGCAACAACATGGATAAGCCTGGAGAAAATTATCCTAAGTGAAACAACCCAGGTAAAGAAAGAGAAATACTGCAAGTTCTCGCTCATAACTAGGAGCTGAATCCATAAATAAACAAATGTGGATCATGCATAAAGCAAATGTACTTCACAGGGCCTGGTTTTCCAAAGTCTGGCACTTTCAAATATTGACCTTGAAAAGGACAGGAAATTTTCCCCAGGCTATATAGTCTCTGCATAAGATAAAGAATTGTACAACAAAGTTGCTGGCTCAAAGACAGACAGGTTACTGATTGATATGTAAAGATACTGGGAAATTGCTAAAAGAAGAGAATGTTTGCTAAAATCAAGCTTTTATTGGTGGATCAACTTAATTGCATTATAGGATGTCACCTTACTGAATGTTACCAGCTTCTATCGTTAAACTTGTTCAACTGTGCTTAGCAAAAACCCCACCTATGTTCTCTTCATGTAACTTCCTGGTCTGCAGAATAAATGCAGGAAGAGAACCCCAATTTGTGGTTAATTTCCCAAATGGAAGGAAT
>NW_007730505.1:3992-4713 GCF_000696425.1 Galeopterus variegatus
CTTTGGTGGCTCCATCACCCAGGGGAAAAGGGGTGACAAATCCGTGGGAGACAAAGCAACACAAATGAACAATAAAGAGAGACAGAGAGAAAGAAAGAAAAAACAATCACAGTAATACATTGAACTTCCAGAAAACTAGAGGTGGAAAAGGGGAGGGGAGGGATAGAGGGAGGGGGGCTAATGAGAAATGGTCAACGGACACAAAGAATGATTACGTATTGTAATGATGAATAAGCTAACTATACTGATCTAACCACCACGCATTGTACACAAGTATTGAAAAGCAACATTGTACCCCACATGTATGTATAATAAAAAATAAAAAATAAAATAAAGAAAAAGAAATAAAGTATTACAGCTTTTTTTTTTAGATTATGATTTCTCTTGTTTAACTAATAAGTTATTCATTTCTTTTGTTTTTGTATCCTTACCTGGAGAGGGAATTTCTATTGGGTAAAGGGAAGAGCAAAGATGACATCTTTATCCCACTCTAAAACAAGGTTCATAAAGCTTTACATGTGTGTGTGCAAGTGTGTGCACATGTGTGCATTTCTGGAGAATGATAGTTCGTGTATGCTCATGCGTGTACACAAGAGAGTAAGTTTTAATTTTGCTGGGGCAGGGACTCTGGATTGTTACTCTTTCTGCATGCACCACAACCTGCCTCTTGGTTATTTCTTCTTTTCCCCCCTGTGTGAATCTTTCCCTACAGGCTGCTCTC
>NW_007730505.1:6424-8875 GCF_000696425.1 Galeopterus variegatus
CAGATCACATGGCGAGAGGAAGCAAGAGAGAGAGAGAAGGTGCCAGGGTCTATTAAACAACCAGCTCTCGTGTGAACTAATAGAGCGAGAACTCACTCCTTAATCCCCCCTCCCCCAGGGAGAGCATTAATCCATTCATGAGGGATCTGCCCCCATGACCCAATCAGTTTCCAACTTTGCCACATTGGAGATCAAATTTCCACATGAGTTTTGGACGGGACAGCACATCCAAACTCCATCAAGGGTTAAGTGTGGAGAAGCCCCTGGCCTGGAGAGTCAACAGAAGAGGGAAGGGAGGAGAGGGATATGGGGTGAAGAGAGCCTCTGGATATATTTGTGTCAAGTAACGGAACACAGGTCCAACCCCAGAAAGCCATGGAAGCTAACTGTCAAAAAAGGTCAAGATACAGAACACAAATTATGGGCCCCTAAACACATGGAGGAAAAATGACCTACTGGAGAATGAGGGGTCTGGCAAGAGTAGAGGATGATCTGTTTGTGAATTGGAAGCAGGTCCTCCCACATTGCAGATTAAAATGTTTTGTTAGGCTGAAACACAACACAGTTGGGAATCTTGGCAGTTCAGTATCAAAAAAACAGATAACCTTCCTCTTTGACATGATGAAAACTGATGTGTCATCCTGGAGCCAGGAGGTTCAAAGAGAAGTGGTAGAATGACAGAAGATCAGCAGAATATTTCAGGAAGATCTTATAGGAAGATTTTCAATGAACAAAGAGCAATTACTGGCTTAGGAAATTCTTGGTGCATTTGGAAAGAAAATACAGGAGCTGATGGGTAACAAGGAGGGTGAAGAATATGGGGTAGATCTTTTGAGATGAGTGTGTGTGAAAAAGAAAGAGGAATAGATTGATTAATTGGTTTGTTTCATAGAGGATTTTCTTTCTTGGAACTCAGTGTCTGCCATAGAGATTTCCCACTCATCCTTCCTCTCCCATCTCACTTCCTGACATCTATTCCCTACCTGACAGTCCTCCCCCAGCATCATATGGACCACCCACACCGAACCTTCCAGTCTCTAGATCACTGTGCATCATTGCTGCAAGATCTTTTGTTCATGCTCATCTTTTTGCCTGGAATTTTCTTTCCTACTTAACCAAATTCTAGACAGCCATCCAAGTTCAGTTTAACCACCACCTCCTCTGAATACATCCACACTCTTCTTGGATAGAACAAACCACTTCCTCTTTTAGTTCTGAAACTCTAACCACAGTAAGATTATCACACAGTTTTATAATTGCTTGTATATGTCAGTATATTTATGAGCTCATTTGAGGACGTTGCTTTTGTAGCCCAGTGCATTAGTCAAGGTCCTCCAGAGATTCAGAATCAATAGGATATGTATACAGATATATGAGAGGGGATTTATCAGGGGGATTGGCTCACATGGTTATGAAGCCTGAGACGTCCCATGATAGGCCATCTGCAAACTGGATGCCAGTAGCATGGCTCAGTCCAAGTCTGAATGCCTCAGAACCAGGGAAGCCAATGGTGTGATTCTCAGTCCAAGGCCAAAGGCCTGAGAGTCAGGGGTGCCACTGGTGTAAGCCCTGGAACCCATAGGCTGAAGATCCTGGAGTTCTGATGTCCATGGACAGGGGAGGGGAGTATATCCCAACTCCAGCAGATAGAGCAAGAGGTTAGCCTTTTCCTCTGTTTTTGTTCGTTCTGGGCCCCCAGCAGATTGGATGGTGCCTGCCCATATTGAGGGCAGATCTTCTCTACCTCATTCACTCAGGCTCACATGCTAATTTCATCTGGAAACACCCTCACAACACAGTGTTGCTAACCAGTGGTCCTTAAGAGCTGACAGCCTTGGCTTCTACTGCTGTGCCTTCTCTGAATTAAGCGATATTTTGAACCCCATTCCAAGACCAGAGGGCACCAAGAGATAGGGCTTGCTACTTTGTCGAACTAATTTGACATGTGATCTTCCCAAATTGCATCCTCTCTTAGCTTCAGTTTTTTATCGGTGACTTAGGGAGAGAAACAGGTGCATCCTCACTAAATGGTTGAGAAGTTGAATTGAAATCAGTTATAAAGTGTGTGGTACCCAGAAGATGCTCAATAATTAGCTCCTCTGTTGGGCTTGATGAAGGGGGGATGCAGGAAAGGGGGCTAATCCTTTTGTGATCATCTTCCTAAGCCCTCTGAAGTACTTTCTTCAATTAATATTCAATCTAAGTATAATCAATTCTGCTATAATATGACATATGTATTACCCCAAAGTTCCCAGTACCTATGTAAAACAGTGCAATAAAAACCACAGAGTTTGTGGGAATATGAGTTTAGGAGCACAACACTCAAAAACTTTGTCAAGGGCTGGCCCATTAACTCAATTGATTAGAGCACAATGTTGATAACATCAAGGTCAAGGGTTTGGATCCCCACACCAGCTAGCCACAAAAAACAAAACAAAACTTTGTCAGTGA
>NW_007730505.1:9549-10536 GCF_000696425.1 Galeopterus variegatus
TCAAGGGTTTGGATCCCCACACCAGCTAGCCACAAAAAACAAAACAAAACTTTGTCAGTGATATATTTTTTAAAAAGATAGAAATATAATTTTTAAAAATCATAGTTTTATATATG
Organism: Galeopterus variegatus; assembly: GCF_000696425.1. Taxonomy (NCBI): domain Eukaryota; kingdom Metazoa; phylum Chordata; class Mammalia; order Dermoptera; family Cynocephalidae; genus Galeopterus; species Galeopterus variegatus. The sequence goes on from NW_007730505.1 coordinate 9,666, forward strand.
TTAAATGGTTTAAAAATACAGAAATATTATAATAAATATGACAGTCTACCTTGAAAAAGACCCAAAGTTGCTTGTGCAATTGTGCATCTGTGATCCTACCACCTGCCCACGTAGGTCCCACACCCACCCCTCTGTGTGTGAGAGGGAAAGAACAAAAAGGAGAGAGAAAAAAAGAGATAAAGAGACAAGGCACATAGAGGAAAAATCTAAAATAAGCTAAGAGGAAAGCAGGAGAAATTAAAGAGAGAGGAAGGCATGGGTCCATGGGAACTGGAAGGGTTGCAGCTTGTGAATTATCATGCAGCAGTGGAAGAAAGATTACCAGAAATCAGACGGAAAATGGTAACATCAGGTGTGGATGGGTGTGGCCCATAATGCACTCGAACTGAGGTAACTGGAAGCTAGTTGGGGTGCATGTCTGTACACACACATGCCAGCACATGCTGTGTATTCCTACACAACTTGGCTCAGCTGGGCACAGTTTTCCATATTCGCCTCGCAATTCTCACAGACTAAGTCACTCATAAGCAAACCTGAATTTCACATTATGCTCAAATTATTCCCTAACATATCATAAGCTGTTATAGCAGAACTGACTGTATAAATTATGTGTGTGTTATGCAAGTAGCTTCTTTTTAATAAACACTTTAATGCTGCATGCAAAAAAAATTTGTGTTATTAATTTCTTTTTCATTACTTTAAAACAGACACATTGAATACCTTTCTAAAGTAAACAAGATAGGGTAATATTTCTTTTTGTCAACTTCTCTTTCACTCTCACCTAGGATTTGGTTGTAGATTCTTATTATCCTGAAATTTTTATCAGATTTTTTTAAAAATTAAAAACTTGCTTTTAGCTTTCTTTTCTTTT
>NW_007730505.1:12106-16211 GCF_000696425.1 Galeopterus variegatus
CTTGGATGAAGACATAGAAGGCAGGATGATCAGTTTACAGATGATACAAAGCCAGGTGGCAAAAAGGATCTGAGACCAACAAAAACACAAGCACACATAACAAAACTTCTGGGATGCAACAAAAGCAGTTCCAACAGGGATGTTTATAGCAACAGATGCCCATAATAAGAAAAAACAATAACAAAGCCAGGTGGGGTAGATGTCAGAATCAAGATGTAAAAGCTTTGTGTCATCATAGATCAATGGGCAGAGAGAAGATAATAATAGACAGCAGTTATGGAGCCTTTATCATAAACTTGACATTGTGCCAGATGCTTTAAATACTTTGTTTCACTTAATCCTCACCACAACCATGAGAATTAAGATAATGCAATGATTTCCATATTACAGATGAGGGATCTGGGATTTGAAAAGGCTCGGTGACTTGTCCAAGGCCACACAGCCAGCAGGTGTTGGACACCACTGCCACAGTCCATTCTCAGCATTGTGCTGTGTTTAGCAGGCTGCATTGCATGAGAGATATAATGGCAGTTTTTAAATGTTTAAAGGACCATCCCTTGGGGAAAATTACAGATTAATCTGAGAGACCCCAAGAGAATGAACTAGGACAAGTACTCAGAAACTACAAACCAAATTATACCTGAACATAAGGAAAACATTCTAATGAATAGCAAGGATTGCCCAAGGATGGAATGAGCTTTGGTTTGTGAAGTACTGCACTCCCTGCCTGAGAAATGGGGCAGTACCAGCACATGCTGCGGAGTTTGTTGTTTGTAAATAAATCACTGTTTGTGTCAAACTCAGAACAGTTCCTGGCAGTCCTAATACAGCACTTTTTATAAGTGCTTCTCAAGTTTAAAATGAAAATCAATAAATATATCAGGCAGACACTAGGAATTGCCTTAGTCAACATGGAAGACAACTTTTCAGGATTTTCCCCAGCTCCCTGCCACCCCTTTCTCTGAGAGCTGCCTCTTGCTCCATCCAGTGGGGAGGGGGAAGTCAGTGCCTGCAGCCCTGCTTGCACTCATGATCTCGGCACCCTGACCTCAGGTAACTGCAGCTGGAGGACACAGGACCAAGCTGGACCCTCAGAGTCTCTGGGTATTGCTGAGATTGAGGTGAGGTGAACTCAGGCTCTGTACATGGAGGCAGAAAATGCCAGACTCTGAGAGAAGCACAAATCAAATGTGCAGAGAGAGTGAAGATCTAAGACCACTTGGTTGGGGAAGAGAGAAGCAGCAATTGGGATACCAGCTGCCTGGTTGCCACGGGCTCTACCATGCCTGGTCCAGGGGCTTCTAAGGCCCAGCTACCCTTTCTCCCCACCAGTGAGACAGTTCATGTGCTTAAATTAAACAGAGTGACCCTTTTTCTTCAAGGAAATTTGTAGTAGATTCCTGTTGTTTGCAATCCACAGAGATTTATCTAGGGCAAACTCAGATCACTTGGCTGCAAGGAATAGAAGTCCGTGCAAAGAATCCCAAGGAGAAGGCCAAGGAGGCGCTCGGGGGAGCTCCTGTCTTCACTCTCCCCTTCTCTCTGCGTGTACACCGTCTCCTTGCTCCTTCTGGCCCCTCTGCTGAGCAGCTTCTCTGCCCCATCGTCCCCTTACATGTAGCCCTGGAGCCCACTGGCTTCCCAGCTATGCTTCCCTCACCGATTCCTTTTGTTTCTCCATTCTGTTTTATATTCCTGGGAGAGGGGATTTGATTGGCTCATCTTAGGCCAGATTTTCGCTGTTGGTTTCAGCACCAATCATCTTTCTTATTCATAAGATTAAGAAGTGGGACTAGAGATAAAATAACAACTAGCAGTTACGGAGCTCCTACCATGTGTCAGATGCCCTTCTACACCTTTTACATGCGCTGATTTAACTTATCTAACACCTGTAAAGCATTGCCGATGATCACTAGGGCGTTGTTATAGACTGAATGTTTGTAACCCCTCCCTCAAATTGATTTGTTGAAACCTAATCCCCCATGTGATGGTGTTTGGAGGTTGAGGCTTTGAGAGATGACTAGATCATGAGGGTGGAGCCTTCATGACTGGGATCAGTGTCCTTATAAAAGAGACCCCAGAGAGCTCTCTCAGGCCTTCCCCCATGTGAGGATACAGCGAGAAGAACACCCCCCTTGAACCAGGGAGCAAGCCCTCACCAGACACAATCTACACACTCCTGATCTTAGATTTCCCAGCCTCCAGAACTGTGAGAAATAAACGTCTGCTGCTTATGAGCCACCCAGTCTATGGCATTCTGTTACAGCAGCCCAAAGGAAGACAGGTGTCATCTCATCCCAACCTTCAACAAATTCACCTACAACATGCAGATCTCAATCTGCTCAGCCCTTCACCCTTAATGATCTTATGAAACAGACATGTCTCCATCTCTCCAGACCATAGTCCTGACGTTTTTATCCTCACATAAGAATTCTTCTGTCCATTGATAAGGTTTGATGTTTGGGCTCTGGAAACAAAGCTATTTTCTCTCTGACCGAACTGACAGGAGAGGAAGTGGGGAGCGAGCCAACGAGGCAGCGGGCCGAGGACACCCTGCCCCGGGCCCTGGTGGGGTCGGAGGGACCCTCGGGGAGGGGAGGCGGCCCGACAGAGGGCCTCGTGGTCGCGGCACCGCGTGGCCCCGGAGCACAGCGCCGGTGAAGGGGACCTCGAAGCGCTGGGGACAGCGCCTCTGCCAGCCGAGCCGTGGGGCCCGTGGTCAGGTGCGGGCCACCGGCCTGGCCCAGGAGTCGGGTCGTGGTGCCTGGTGGCCTTAGGGAAGTCGCTTCCCCTCTAGGCTTCCATAGGCTCCTCAGGGATGCTTTGATCTAAAAAAAGGGCGACGTGGGGCTGACTCAGCCGGTGTCCCCAGACTCTGCGGGCCGCCTTCTGCCCCAGGGAAGGGCTCAGGCCGGAGGGATCTTGCTCGTGTCACGCCCACCCCGACCTTGTCGGCCCCCATCCTTGTCCCGCCTGGTGACTTGCAGAGCGGTGTGCGGAGCTGCATTCCCCACGGCGAGGTGTGACTGCGGGGGGGACCGTGCAGCCCGCAGACTCCCGGGACTGGTGCAGACGGGGACTCTGTCATTCAGCCTGTGGCTGCCAGACGTGCGCCACCGCACCCTCGGGCTCGCCGACCTCAGGCGGCCTGTCGAGAGGCCTCTGAAAGGTCAGGTGCACCCTTCTGTTCCGAGCGCACCCTTTTTTCCTTCGTGCATTTTAACAGGTCAAGTCTTTGTCGTGACCTATTGGGGGCAACAAGCAGTTGCCAAAACTAGTTCCTTATTCATCTAAACCGGGAAACGACCGTGTCAGGACCCTTCAGTCTTTCCCGGGGTTTCCAGTGGCTGATTATAAACCAGGCCTCTACAGTCAAATGTGTGCAAGCTACTTATTTACCATAACTAGTTCTCAGATTTTTTTCAAAAATTATTGTGGTTTCAAACAGAATGTGTACACGTCAGTTTCTTGATAAAACCAGTGTGGAGCTAGTAGCTACTAGAATTCATGATAGGTGGATGCTGAATTGAGTTTGGAAGAGTCTGAGAGGAATTAAACCATCAGTAAACCATTTTTTTTTTTTAAAAAAAAAAAAAAGATGACCGGTAAGGGGATCTTAACCCTTGACTTGGTGTTGTTAGCACCACGCTCAGCCAGTGAGCGAACCGACCATCCCTATGTGGGATCCGAACCCGGGGCTTTGGTGTTATTAGCACCGCACTCTACCGAGTGAGCCACGGGCCGGCCTGTAAACCATTTTTTTATCTCAGTTACCAGCCCGGTGAAGAGAGGCAGAGATTACACCTCTTCAGGTTTTAGTTAGCTGCCATATACTACCCATTAATCCAAGTCTTATGTCCTCCTGTACAACTTTGCCTTCGAATTGCCATAGAAATGATCGAGAATTCAAGACATCTAGCCCTTAAAACAGGTAGAAGGTAAGGTTTCTGTTTAAACAAAAATCGAATTTATTTCAGTAATTCATTCTGAGTTTAGACAGATGTTTTTTCAGCAGATTGCAGTGACCATTGTTAAATATGCAAGTTAACGGTCTGAGGAGCATTTTGTGAGATTTTTATAGCTGAATAGGTTTAAAGGTTTGGTT
>NW_007730505.1:17329-20986 GCF_000696425.1 Galeopterus variegatus
CAGGTGAACAGAGTTTCATTAGTTTACATATCTTTTGTCCTTTTAAATACTGAGGCCTATAATATTAACTCTGGAAAGGATCTTAATGACCAGCTAGTGATGTTCCCTTATTTACAGGAAACTGAGGCTGGAGAGGTTAAGTGACCTGACATCTTAGGTCTGAAAACTTGTTAATGGCTGGGTGGGAACTATATGTGTCATTTGACTTCCATCTTNGGTCATCTTTTTAAAAGAAAAAAAAAGAAAACAGATAAGTATGTAATCACCACAGTGAGTCTTCTTTACAAACAAGTACTGAGTGTTGATAGGGAAGTACAGATTCCTATGGGAACAAATACTGTCTTGCGTAGATGTGAGCAGACAACCAATTTAACTCACAGCAATCTGCATAGGCCTATCTGAGGAAATGCTGTTTAACCTGAGACTTGGAGAGTGAGTCGGAGCTAGCTAGGCAAGGCAGTGGTGATGGATGGAAAGGGCATTCCAGGCGTGAGTACTGAAGCTACAGAGTACAGGGTACAGTGCACAGACTGAAAGAATTTCACCAAAGCTAAAACAGGAAGACTGTCAGAGAGACTGGGAGGAGATGGAAGCTGAAGAGGTAGACAGTGTCAGATAACGGAGAGCCTTATACAAGGATACTTCAAAAAGTTCGTGGAAAAGTAGAATTAAAAGATAATACAAATATTTCCATAATTTTTTAAAGACCCCTTGTATAAGCATTTTAAGGAATGAGGAAGAGGACTAGGTAAAAAAAATCTAAAGGAGCACTTTTGTCATGAAGCTGATTGAAAGAAGATTTAGGATTTCAAGTGGGGCTGGGGATAGCCTGATCGGATTTTGCATTTTAGGAACATCCTTGTGGATACAGTGTGGATATCAGGTGGAAGGGAGGTTGTTGGGGTGGTGTGAGACTCCAGTGGTGGACAAGATGTCCGGTAGTGGGAGGATGGAAGAGAAAGGGAAACAGACAGGGTTTGGTCGTGGACCAGATGTGGGAGACTGGGAAGCCAGAGGAGTTAAGGATATCACCTAGGTTTCTAGGTTGAGCAAATAATGAGTTTATTAGATGGTATTTGTCTATATTTAATTAACAGGGACACAAAGATTGTGTGACTAGACTAGAGCTGCTCAGTTTATAAGGCTTGGAGACAAAATTCAAACCTATTCCTGTCCTCTGTTTTTGTTTTTTTGTTGGTGATACTGAGAGTGGTGCTTTTCATCTTTTTTTCCCGCTTCTAAACACTTTAATATGGAAAATTTCAAAACACACACAGTTGAGCCACTAATGTTTCACGTCTGCCCCTACTTTCCTCAGCCACTACTGGATGATTGTGAAGCAAATCCTAGATATAATTATTATATCTGTGAATATTTCAGCATATATCTCTGAAAGATACAACTTTTAAGAAAATCATAACCATAATACCATTATCCCACCTTTAAAAATTAACGTCACCAGGGCCGGCCCGGTGGTGCACCCGGTAGAGTGCGGCACTTGGGAGCACCGCGGCGCTCCAGGTGGCGCACCCGGTAGAGTGCAGCACTTGGGAGCACCACGGCGCTCCCGCCGAGGGTTCGGATCCCATATAGAGACCGGTCCGCTCACTGGTTGAGTGCGGTGTGGGCGTGACACCGAGGGTTGCGATCCCGTTGCCGGTCGCGGTACGGGCGTGGCACCGAGGGTTGCAATCCCGTTACTGGTCACGAAAAAAGACAAAAAAAAGGAAAAAAAATTAACATCACCAAACATCCAGCCAACATTCAAATTTTCCTCAGTTGTTTTTAAATAATTGGTTAGTTTGATTTGGGAGTCAAGCAAAGTCACAAGTCATACATTACATTTGGTTAATATGTCTCACATCTTTTTATCTATATGTTCCCCCTTTCTCTATTTTCCTCATAATTTATTTGTTGAAAGAACCAGGTCACTTCCTCCAGTTTCCCTCATCCTGAATTTCGGTGAATATGCCACTCTGGTACAGTTTTGACAGGTCCTAGTTTAACATGTCCCTCTATCCTTGTATTTCCTGTAAATTGGTAGCTAGATTGAAAAGCCTGAGCACACTAAGATTGGTTCAGGTTTGATTTCTGAGCTGGGGATGTGTGGAGAGGGCACGTGTAATTCATAGGTTGGTGTGTACTTCCATCAGGAGGCATGTGGTATTTGTTTGTCCCTCGTTCTGCTCTGTTAACAGCCTGTTTTGTTATTTCACCAGTGATTTGCAAATGGCAATAATTTAACTGTGCCTTTAATTCTATCATTCTTTCTTAATTTATTAATGAGAATACCTCGATAAAGAGAAGTACAGTTTAAATAGGAGGGACAAGTTAAAGTTTGTGTCTTTTAATACAATATGCTGTATGATTGAGACGTTATCTTTTTCTAGAAATGTATTTAAATGTATCAAGGTATGTCCCCTTTAAAAGCCATTGTTCTAAGTTGTTAAAATGCTTTAGCTAACATTTCAAATGGCTTTTAGTATTTGAAATACTTAAGAATTTTATTCTTAAATTGATAGGGTTTCTTTCGGTCATCTCTTCTCTTTCTTGGAGCACTTATCTGTTCCCACAGCTTTTGGGGAATACGTGGTAGAATCACTACTAAATCAAAATCTCTTGCTGTAACCACATTCCAGATTTTAAGTTCCTTAAGGACAAGGGTTGACTACTCTTATGATGATCCGCTTTTCCAATTACCTCCTGGGCATTTCAAACTCAATATGTCGCTGACAGCTTATTATCTCTGTCTGTTGTCAACACCCCTTCATTCCCCAAATCTTTTCTTCTGACTCGTCATTTTTCCAGGTAGCCAGACTTAAAACCTCTGACTTATGGTAATATTTCCACTAGAGGGCCCCCTGTCCTACAATATAGTTAGGTGCCAATCCATTGTCCCCTTTATCTCTTGTGCACTCTCCCTTTTAAATTTTGTATTACTGCCACCTAGTTTAGGCTGCTGACATGGTTAATGCAGTGGCCTTTTATCTTCTACCATGGTCACCCCCCTTCTCCAGTCTGTCCCACGATGTGCTGCCAGTTCCTTATCATGCCATTTCTCTAATCAAAAACTTCTCATGACTTTCCAGTGCCTGCCAAATTAAGTGTTTGTCTGGATAGATTTAAGTCTTCTGCAATATAAGGCTCTAAGTTACCTTTTTAAGGTCTGTATGTCACTCCTCCTTTAATTTGTCCTGACAAACTGGCAGTTTCCTCCATGCTTTCTTCCCTGTAGTTTTCAAAAATTATTATTGAACATAATCCGTTGTACATATCTATGGGATAGAGCATTGAATAGCAATACATGGGTATAATATGTGATGCTCAAATTAGGATAATTACTGTATTCAACATTACATTTTTTGTGGCCCTTTACCAATTTCTCACTAGCCCCCCCTTTCTCTCTTTCCCACCTCTGGTAACCTCAGTTCTGTTCTATCCTTTTGAAAGTTAAACATATTATTGTGATCATTGTATCTTTTTTTCTTTTAAAAATTTTTTTTATTTTTTTTATTTTTTAGCTCCCACTTATGAGTGAGGACATGCGGTATTCCTCTTTCTGTGCCTGGCTTATTTCATTTAACATAAGTTTCTATAAGTTAATCCATGTTGTTGCAAATGGCAGAATTCCATTCTTTTTCATGGCAGAGTAGTGCT
>NW_007730505.1:22588-24260 GCF_000696425.1 Galeopterus variegatus
AGGCATTTTTTTCTTTACAATGGATCTCTATGGCAGAAAGACTAGTGTAAGAACATACTTGAACTCTTTTCCCATGCAGAAAAGGGATCAAAACAACAATAACAATCTTCTTTTGGAAATGGTGGTTGTTCTTCTGGGGTCACACTATATACAATAACAGAATAAGTTCGCATCTACAACGATGAGACCAGCTACAAAGGCTGAGCCATTGAAGGGTGCCACTGACCATTTATGCTTCAGCATAATCCAGCTCTGTTGGTTCTCCATACTACCCTATTGCTAATCACAGCTGAATCTGGTTCGATTACAATGACTTAGCCCTTGTATAAAGGAGAAATTCATGAAAATGTATAAGCTGCAAATTTGATCATTGGTTGAAAAATAAGCCTTCCCTGTGACTTTGCTCTTCCTATACAAATCCTCTGAAGACTGCTGCATGAATGGAAGCCTAATGACACTGCTTTGGTGTGTTAGACTGTTCTGGAGAATAACAGGGCCTTTGTAAGTTGCCTTACTGAGTTTTGAGAACCAAAGCTATGTTTTTGCTTTATTAACTTTCTCTTCTGTTCCCCTATCAGGGATTTTTAACCTGGGGTCTGCAGATTGATCCCCCAAAGTATAAGGAATTCAGGCGATACATGAACTTGCTTGGGGAAAAAATTACATCTTTTCATTAACCTCTAACTAAAATATGGAATCTTTCAACTATGAATGTAGGCAACAAACCATTGTTGTATTAGCAGTACCTGTGACTTTGTCACCAATATAAATCACATATTTCACATCATAATACAGTTGTTGTAGCTATCTTGAAATTGTTTAAGCTCATCACTACTTAAGAATTGCTGTGTTTCTTAGACCCACTGCTAGATTGTATTTAATTTTTTAGTTTTAAAAAGCACATTATTATAGCAAATTTAGACGGTTCTACCTTTGCATTTTATTTATGCACTTAAAAACATTATTCTGACAAGGGTTCCATAGGTTTTACAAAACTGCCAAATGAATCTGTGGCACCAAAGAGGCTAAGGACCCCTGCTCCTTGCTCCTTCACTTCTGTTCCTATGTGAGAGTGAAGTTAGCCAGAACCTGTGATGCGACACAGCACACAGATCATGATGTCATGGGATTATGTAATCATGATATCACAGGTTAAGTAAATTCATTGGCTATTGACTTACTTTTATTTACTAATCACCATAAANTGCAGGCAGAATAGTTTTAATTTGTATTCAGAAAGTATATGTTTGTATTTCCAAAGGAGCTCTATTTTAAGTGCCATAACTTAAAAGGAACTGTGGGTGTCTTCATTGACTTGGGAGATTTTCTTGCCCTGTATTGGATGTATTCACATCAGCAAATGAACTTAAAATTGCTTCCAATCCTGTATTCAACAGTCACTACATTAGTGTAGGCCTCTATTTTGCTCAACTGGAAGAACCTCTACGGAGGTCAACAAGCCTCAGGTTTGAAATATCTGCTCTGGAGGTTAGAAATGGACATCCTTGGGCTGGCCTGTGGCTCACTTGGGAGTGTGCGGTGCTGGTAACACCAAGGCCGCGGGTTCGGATCCTGTATAGGGATGGCCAGTTTGCTCACTGGGTGAGTGTAGTGCTGACAACACCAAGCCGAGGGTTGAGATCCCCTTACCAGTCATCTTTAAAAAAAAAAA
>NW_007730505.1:24984-33103 GCF_000696425.1 Galeopterus variegatus
CGGTGTTCCCACCCGAGGGTTCGGATCCCACATGCAGACCGGTTCCCGCTCACTGGCTGAGCGACGCGCGGGAGCAACGCCGAGGGTTGCAATCTCGATGCTGGTCCCCGGTCCGGTACGGGGGCAACACTGAGGGTTGTGATCCGTTGCCGGACACGGAAAAAGATAAAAAAGACAAAAAAAAAAAAAAAGAAATAGACATCCTTACCTCAGTCTATTTTAGTTGTGTAATGCTGTTGTTAGTATTTACTCTGTCACCTAGAAAAGTCTGTGGAGTAACAACTGGAAAAGAAATAGACATCCTTACCTCAGTCTATTTTGTGTAATGCTGTTGTTAGTATTTACTCTGTCACCTAGAAAAGTCTGTGGAGTAACAACTGCTGTAGTTTCCAGAAAAATAAAACACTTGTTTAAAAAGGGTACATTTATAATAAAAGAACCAATAATTATCTTAATGACAACATAATGAAAAAATATATTGTCAGCAATTTAAAAGGCTATTTATAATATATTTTGAGGTAATAATATTGACTTTTTAATACTTTTTTAGTGTCTATGAATATCTTCTTTAAAAGCTTTGCAAATAAGCATTTAGAATGGTGAATAATGTTTTAATACCAGACAAATAGTACTCAATTTTAATACTCTTTTGTGGTTTGTCTGGCACTAGTGAAACAAGAAAACAAACAATTTAGTTCTTTATTGGAGGTAATGAGGGTCAAAGCTAGCTTCGTAATAAAGTTCAGACTCATTCAAGGGATTTTTATTAAACAATTACTGTGTGTACAAGAAATTATTAGAAAGGAATAAAAACTGTATATTTTAAAATATGGTTTGAAAACTTTTAGACTGAGAATAAAGCTTTGAAATGAAATGTTATGTTACTTTTTTGTCTCCAGTCCTCAAAGGTATTTTTTATGTAAAAACTAAATATAATGTTAATTATTTTTGTGAGTGAGTAGTTCAACTCAGCTTTTTGCAAGAAAAAGAAAAGTTTTCTCTGTTTATCTTTCCCTTAATGAATTATAATCCACTTCTTCTCTGTAATAGGCTTCAGAATACTGGAAGAGAAGTAGATTGTAGCAGAAACACCACATATTATATTCAAACACTTGCACATATTCAAAAGTAACAAATGATAAAATCCTGACAACATACTTGTTTGTAATTTAATCCCGCCAGTACATTTTCTCTTCACATTCTGGAACAAGCTAAGTTATATATTAATAAATTGAAATGGCCCACTTAGATCTTGATTTGTTGAATATATTTTGGGTTGCTGTAGAAAACAGAACATATACAGGTATTTATTCCAGAATAGAATCTGGACTTCTGCCGAGCAAAACCCACCACTGATGGACATAACCTTCAATGTCCCTTTCTTCACATGTTATGTTTTATAAAATGTGAAATGGACCTATATTTGTGGCCAAGCAAGAAATAAGTCGACATGTGAAAGGGACACAGGACTTTCAACATAGACAATAGCCAGTTTTTCATTCTGTGAGAAGGCAAAAATGAAGCATTAAAGAAGGTAAAATTTGCTGTTGTAGTGACAGCTCGGAAAGAGACACATTAGACAAGTTCTGTGTGCCAAAAGTTTTATTCAGGAATTTCCTTTTTTTTTTTCCTTTACTAAAAAAAAAAAAAAAAAAAAGCAAAACAAAAACATTTTTGCCTCTGACTGCAGAGGGCAGTAGGCCCAGAAAGCATAACATCACTGAAGGGTTTTGTTTGTTTGTTTTTGTTTTTCTGGTTTTGTATTTTTCTCTACTTCTTAAAAACTGGGAAAATTTGATTCCTTGAAGTTCATCTAAAGCTAACATTTTGGTCTTTAGGGAGGGGTTAATATTTGAAAAGTACAAAAATAGCCTCTGTCCTTAATTCATGATCTAAAAGCACACACTTAAAATAATTAGGAAAATACTAAAAAAAGAAAGAAGAAAGAAGAAAGAGATATAAACTTTATTATTAGAAAGGAAACATAAAACTTATTATTTAGAGTTTTCAAAGTGCTACCCAAGAAACATTAAGATACCATGGAAGGAATTAACTCCATGTGGCAAGGTGTATTCAGAAAAACAATAAGGATATTACCTTAGTGTCAGATAAAATTAGAATTAGAGAAGTCATCAGTTGATGAAAAGTCATTTCACTTTTGCAAATTACTAAACGCTTCTCTTGCATCATGTCAGCTTGGGAATTTGGAACAAAATTATACTATTATTTGTTTGACTTGTTCTTTCAGACTAAGGTATCCTAAAGCAATGATACTCCTTGATGGCCTGTTAATACGTCCTTTTCTCCCTAGGGAATCAGGCAGTTGACTTTCTCTTCCCTTTTTTGCTCATTTACGACTTAGATTGCCTGAAATATAATTACATTATGAACTAACTGTACATACATTTTGTAAAAGCCCCTTACCTTACCCTACTCTACTTCTAACTCTTTGACAGCGAACCTAATCAGAACTTCTCCGTTTTCCCTTTCCTTCTTTCCTTTGGCTTATGAAACAAAAAAGCCTCAATCTTTGCCATATGTGTGAGAACACTAATGATACAACAGTATCAAGGAAAAGGAAACTTGTAAGTATCCATTTTCACTGTGACTGACATAATAAAGAACTGACTCTATTAACTTCTCTAAAACTTTTGAAATATCCAAGGAAGTTATTTTCTAATTTCTGGGCATCCTCATCTACCTCCTTATCCCCATAAGGAAGTGCACTTATCTTTTAGCCCCAATATTAAAGAGAAGGAAGTTACCTTGATTGTCTGGTTTTTGTTGTAGTTGATTATGCTGCTGTTTTCTATAATACATCACAGACATACAGTATCTTAGCTTCTCTATTGTGTGACTTTGAGGAGTAGCCTAGGTGCCTAACTGAGGTGAAAAAATGTCAGAGATTTGCAGTGACAAGTGAAAATGAATTTGCCACTACTTTTGACCAGATGTCCAACTTTTACCCATGAATCTTACGACTCAGTCCTAAATAACCCACAGTCCTGTTATAATGGAGAGTTAGCCACTTTTTATTCATCTGACATTAAATACTCAGTGAACTTTGATTTTATTTATCTTTGGCGGCTAGCCAGTAGGGGAGCTGAACCCTTGACTTTGGTGTTATAACACCATGCTCTAACCAACCGAGTTAACTGGCCAGACCTTTCAGTGAACTTTTAATGTAGGAAAAAATGTAGACGTTGGTTATTGTTTATCTTCAAATAAACCTTACAATCATTGACATATACTGAGAATACTGACACTTTATTTTCTTAATATTGGTGTGGTTCTTAATTAAAAATGCTTTGCCACAAAATGCTGTAAAAGAATGAAAAAATAGGCTTTTTGTTACTCTGCAGTGGGGAGTAGAAATTGGTATAATCTTAAGGGTAAGTTGGCAATATGAATCAAAAACTTTAGAATTTTGCAGAAATTCCATATCTAAAATTTTATCCTAAATTTCTAGTTCATCATTGTAGCGTTTATAGAAGGGGGGGTGGAGTAGCAACCTAAGTGTGCAATAGCAGGTAATTTTTTAAAGCATGGAACATCCATAGAATAGAAGACCACTATTCACAAATAATATTGTATAACTAAACACATGGGAAATGTTTCTGATATTAAATGAAAGAAAACAGACTCTAAAGCACCATCTAGCATAATCCCATATTTATATATATGCTATGCATGACTATCCTAGAAAAAAATCTAAGAGAATTTACATCAAAATGTGAATAGCTTATATGAGGATGGTAGAATGACAGGTAAATTTTATTTTCTATTCACACATGTATATCTTTTAATTTTTCTCCAATGAACATGTATAACTTGTCATCTTTTAAAACTTTGCTACTTGTGTTTTATTATAAAGTAATACATGTGCATTGGAACAAGACAAACAACATAGGCATAGGGAAAGAGAATTTTATCTCCCCGTTTCTCCCTCCAGCAATGTAACATTTTATGTATTCTTATCAGAATATATTTATTTAATTTACTAAACTAGTTTACCTGCTCCTTATCATTCTTCCCCAGAATCTAAGCTCGGTGAAGCCCGGGACCATGTCTGTTTTGTTTACTGCTTTCACTCCAGGCACTCAAATTTTGCTGAATGAATGACAAAAAAAGTTTGGTTGTATCCGGATATACTTTTTAAAAATGATTAAACAGTTCTATGATGTGTAATTTTTTAAATCTTAATTGTAGAAATAATCAAATAAAATTTGATAATTTAGGACATTGACAGTGGATCTTCTTTGGTTTTCATGATCCAAAAATCCTGCTTTCGTATGAATCTTTCTTTTCTTTGCTAACAAAGTACACCCCATTCTTTATTTCATTAAGTAAAACTAACCCTTATCCTTTGGGATTGTAGGGCCCATAAAGAAAGTTATAACATAGTTTGGGCTTGGATAATAGAAAAGAAGGGTGAAATGGCCAAGGAATGCAGTGCTGCATTTAGTAAGTTGTTACAGACAAGAATAGAGAATTAATCTGCTATTATAAGACTATTACTTTCCACCTTGGATAGTGTATTTAATTGCTAGTGGGCTTTATTTTTTTCTTTTTGAAGTAGTAATTTGTCCCTTCCCTCGGGAATTGGGAGTCGGTCCGTGGAACCTGGAAGGGGGAGTGGGTGGGACAAGAGACGCAAAGGAGGGAGGCAAGACAAGGATCTGATCAAGCCTCGTTTTATTGTCTCACACAAGCTTCTTATATAGAAGTGTAAAAAAGGGGAAGTAGGGGGAGAAAAAATTAAAAAACAGAAGTTGTTCAGAAGTCTTCTCAGAATCATCACACTCGAGCGCAGCTTAGTTCTTGTGGTCAGCCAACTAGATTTTAATCAGCAGTCATAAATGAGAGCATGCAGTTTTCAAAAACTTGCTAAGCCGCAGCCTCAGCTTTTTCCGTGCTCAGCCCGCCACCACTTCCTCATCAGGAAGTTGGCAGTCTGTCCTTTTGGCTCTGCCACTCCCGGGGGCATCATGAGAACACACAGTTCCCCACAGTAATTCACTAGTAGCATTGTGACACAATGTTTCATGCTATGTTCCCTTAAAAGTTTACTTATTTCTAGAATTGGAGCCATAACCCTACTAATAAAAGATGCTAACTTGGATTTTTTAAAAAGTGACAGGAGAATTAGAACTTGAAGATAAATGATTTATTTCCTTCATCACAAATCACAATCAGCCTAAACCTCTCTCATAATGTACCATGCAATGAAACCTGTTTTTTTTTTTTACTGGTTTTATTACAATATAATTGAATACAATAAACTATACCTACTTAAAGTGCACAATTTGATCAGCTTTGACACAGGAATTCACCAGTGACACCATCACCACAATCAAGACAATGAACATATCTGTCACCTGCTAAAGTTTCCTTGTACTGCTCTGTCATCCTTCCCTCCCTGCTCAGCCCAATGCCCCTTGTATCTCAAAGTTTTTCTACTCTGGCTGTGGAGAGCATGAACTACTCCCAGGCCTGTGCAAGCTCAAAAATTGTTCTGCCTGCTTCTTTGCAGCGGTTCTTTCTCCAGCCTCACATAGCTCCTCACCTGCGTGAACTTCATCAGTACTCGGGGGAGCCTCTGCAGATGTCCAGAACTCACTTACTCACTCTCTCTTTCTCTCTCTCTCTCTATCGCTCTCCTCTCTGGTACTCTGCCTTGCCTAGAAATGCCCTGAATTCTCAGATGTTTTCTCAGCTCAGAAAGGTTGCCAGTCTCTCTCTGGGTTGCCCTGTCTGCACTGCAGCTTGGAAACCCTCTCCAGGCAGTAGCTGAGGTAACCAGCAGATGCACCTCTTTTACCTTCCTTCTCTCAGGTCCTGCACTGCCTGTTGTCTGAGATCTGAAGACCATTGTTTCATGCATTTTTTCCAGATTTTTCATTTCAGCTGGTAGGGGAGGTCTAGTCTCTATTACTCCATCACAGCTGAAGCAAAAGTCAGAGCTTATTTTTATTTTTTTTCTTTTTGTCTTTTTTCGTGTCCGGCAACGGATCGCAACCCTCAGTGTCACGCCCGTACCGGGCCGGGACCGGCAATGGGATCGCAACCCTCGGTGTCGCGCCCTCACCTCGCTCAGCCAGTGAGCGGGAACCAGTCTGTATGTGGGATCCGAACCTTCGGCGGGAGCGCCGCCGCGCTCCCAAGCAGCGCACTGTAGCAGTGCGCCACCGGGCCGGCCCAGAGCTTATTTTTTAAAAAATAAATAAATGGCTTACAGCAAGCTCATTGTAAAAAATTCAACTGATATAAAGTAAAAAAACAAAAAGAACATTTCCCTCAGTACCTCCATCTCATACCCCAGAATTAGCCATTGTTAATGGTAAATGCAACATTAGGTCATTCCTATTTTTCTCAAAAAGACCCCATTGTGAAGTTATAGAGGTGGGGAAATCTTTGGCAGTGCTGGAAAGGTTTGGAAATTAATGCCCCTGAGAAATGCTGTCCCTCCCTCCACTCCCTCGCTATCCCCGTGGAACGTGTGAGCCAGGTCTCATTCTGTATTGTCTTCTTTTCTCTTCCACTGTCTCAGAGGCAGGAGTGACAGTCATGTGTCCATCTCAAAATCTTTGTGAGAGCCACATGAATCATGTATATGAAAGTTTTTTAAAACTTTGAAATCATATACAATTGCTAGTATTATATCATATTACCATACTTTTTTCTTTCTTTTTTTTTTTTTTTTTGTCCTTTTTGTGACTGGTAAGGGGATCGCAACCCTTGGCTTGGTGTCGCCCGCACCAACCAAGCTCAGCCAGTGAGCGCACTGGCCATCCGTATATAGGATCCGAACCCACGGCGGGAGCGCTGCTGCACTCCCAGTGCCGCACTCTCCCGAGTGCACCACTGTGGCCGGCCCTACCATACTTATTTTTAATGTTAATCATTATGATAATAATCAGTCTTTAAAGGTTTAATGATACCTTCAGAGGCCATTTTTATCACAAGTGAAAATTTCTCCTCATAACAAGACTGCTCAAGCTCTCTGAGGCCTATGGCAAAAAAAAAAAAAAAATACTTATATCGTTTCAAGGTCATCTTAAAGTGGCTACAGTTGTGTGGGGTAAATATCTCATAGGTAGAAGAACCTCCAACCGAAAACTGTACAGTCCAGACACAGCCTTTAGGACTAAGAGGCCGTTTCTCTCAGGCTCAAAGTCTCTCGAATACACAGCCTCAAAAACTTTATAATTTCTCCCTTTGATGGAATGGCAAAAAATATTAGGTTTTTTTTTTTTTTTTCCTTTTTATTTTTACCTTCTAAGTCTCCCTCCTACTCTGTTCTGGACCTACAAGCAATGGGTTCTTAAATGTCAGCTCTAGAAATAAAAAGCATAACAGAGACAGCTATTTTCCTATCAAATTATTTATTGCTCCCCTCACAAAAGATACAGACATCTAACAAGGTTCAATTCACAATGTACAATACCCAGTCAAAGATTTCTGGACATGCTAAAAAGCAAGAAAATATGTTCTATAATCAGGAGAAAAATGCACCATCAGAAACTGACTCAGAAACAAGATGCAGAAGCTGCTTACATGCAGCTAGACCTCCAAGGTGTAGCCCCACTGGGTCAGGCACCTTCTCGTGCTTTGTGTCATTTAAAGCACAGCTCGATTTTACGCTATCCAACAGCTGAAGGCCTCTCCTTCACAGGCTGTACAGATCACTAACCAGGTCCCCATACCTGGCTCTGTTGGCATTTTTAGTTATGTTTGTGGAAGTCTGAGCGAGTCCGACTACTGATTTGTATATTTTTAAGCAGACAGGACATCCCTCAGTGTCCCTCCTCGCCCCGCCTTGTGCTAGCCGAGCCGAGCACAACATCTTGGGAATCTAATGCGGAAACCATCAGGGGCGCTGGAGGTGAAGGACTGAGAATGCCGTCTGGTGGTCCCCTCGTTGAGCGTGTCCCTTCTCCGGAGTAGTCCCTGCGGTCACAAGGATTTGTGAAGAGGCCCTGGTCTCCCCCTGCTCCGAGTGCCCGAGTCCGTGTGAGCAAGCGGGGCGGGTCGATACAGCCTGCTGGGCACGGATACAAACCCGGCCCTGGCTGGGCAGGGCCTGGGGGCAGGGCGGCTCCCGGGGCTGCACTCCCGG
>NW_007730505.1:34103-92839 GCF_000696425.1 Galeopterus variegatus
GCTACAGCCTCAGCCGCGCCCGGGACGGCGGGTGGGGCGGCCTGGACGCCGGCGCCCCGGTCCCGGCCACCGTCCGGGCCTCGCTCCTGCCGGGTAAGCGCGCGACCGCAGGGCCGCCTGGGGCCGGGCCGCTGGGGTCCCGCTGCCCTTGCACCTGTTGTGTGGCTGCGCTTTTCCAAACATCTGGGAGACCTGCCTGGGCAGGACCGCTGGGCCCTCCTCGCCAAGTTGGAAACGAAACACTCGTTCCAAGTTATCTGAGCTGCGGGCTTCCAGAGGAGTGGCAGTAGGTTGACAGAAGCGGGCATGGGGGGCTGCTACTGGAATTTTTCTAGGCTTGGGGAGGGAGGCTGATCTGAGATGATTCAGGGAAATTAGATTTACAGGAGGAGAAAAGCAAAGGGGGGGGGGACAGAAGTTTATTACAGTTCTTATAGTCTCAGAGTAAGGCATGGTTTGTGTCAAGTAATTGCAAGAGCAAAATTGACTTAAGATGCCGAATTGCCCCTAACACCCACCCGTTTCTTAGCGTGGCTCTCAAGACTCATGATTCCGCCTGTAGCTGCTTTATCAGACAAAAATGGGAAGGAAAACTACTGTCCCCTTTTACAAAGAGTGAAAAGAAGGGATCTGATTTTAGTTGAAAATAAAATTGGAGGCATGTCTCTTAAAAAGAGCTAAAAATGATGCTAATTCGATGGTTTTACTTTCTGCAGATGCTCTGAATGAAAGTCAAGACATACAGGTGACACAAAAATTGTAGCTGTTGGAGATTAACGTCTCTGAGGGATGAAGGCCTTGACTGGGCCCACTTGTGGTCAGGCTACTTGTTTTTTTGGTTTATAATAACACTAATGATATCCTGATCAAGCCTGGGAGAAAGTAGCCTCAGCCACTGTGAAAATCTGGATTCCCCATAACCTGTGGGTCTATTAAGAAGGGTCTGGACATCTGTGCATCCCACCCTGTTCTACTCCCTGCCCCCAGCTGAAATGAGGCTCAGAATCCTTGTCAGGTGAGCAGACATCAAACGGTCATCCTGTGACTGCTTAGCCTTGAGGCAGACCCTGGGGAGAGACTGGTAGTTTTCTCCCTGTAGTGGGGGTAGGCAGCACTTTCCCTCCCACCCCCACCAGCATCCCTGAGCCCTGCCCCAGGGCTGTTACACACACACATCTTTCATCTCCGCTGGAACATGGACAAATATCCCAGCAGCAAACAAATTTCCTTCCCCTTGTTCTCACTACTCAAGTGAAGGGAGCTGACATTGCCAAAGGGAGCTTTCCTATAAACCAGAGGGGAAAAAAAGGAAAATAAATAAGGAAAGAATATGCCCGTGGAAGTTAAAAAGAAAAAAAAAGATTAGGTTACTGGGAGAAGTTTCCAAGTCATTTTTTTCTCCCACCTTTTTTGTCCTTCCCTTCCCTAGGGGGAGTTTGTCTAGGAATTCCGTCTTGTAGATGTTTGGGGGTGAGAACAGGCCACCACTGGGTTGCTCCTTGTTTCTGGGAGAACACTGCCATGCTCACACTTCTTCAGGTCTCCGGTAACTTGGAAACATGGAAGGTGCAGATTAGGCTCAAAGGCTCCCTCCACCTGCTGTCCCTGGAGGGCAGAGTTGTTCCCTGCTGTCCTGTATTGCCCCTGCCCAGATGCTTAACCATCTGAAGTTCTTTATGCTTCTGAAACTGAGCGTTTCCTTCTTGAATTGTTTCTTTTTTTCTGAATCTTGTGAGGATGTGGAATTGGAGGCTGAAGGAGGATGAAAGAGGTTTAGAAGAGCTTGCAGAGAAGTCATTACCAGGTCCAGTTGAGGTGAATAAAAGGATCATGAGAAGAAATGGTGAATGCCAGGTGGGCTGGGATGCACAGATGACAGCAGAACCCGTCAGCCTTGTTTGTTGCTGACATTATGGACAGTAGTGTTGGGCGCTGTTCTAAGCTTTTTACACGCTTGAACTCACTGTGTCCTTCATACCAGCCGCAGATCTGGGTTCTGTTATAATCCCCAGTGTATGCAAAAGCTTAGTAAGAGAAAGTAACTTGCCTGAGGGTCACACTGCATGTGAGTTGTGGAGCTGAATTATAGGCACTGGGCAATCTGGAACCAGAAGCCAAGAAGGGGACTGCTGGGTTGGGACTGACCGGTGAATCTCAGGGATGGTGGGAGAATTCAGGAACGAGTAGGGGATGCTGGAGAGAGGTATCTTGAAATGACTGAACCTGCCTGCTGTGGCATCAAAGAGCAGAGTAGGGCACTTGAGACCAGCGCCTCCATGTACAAGTCCCTGCTGATCCCCTGGGGCTTGAGTGCCCGCTTGCCTTCCAGCCCAGCTTGTGGTGAGGATCAAGGGTGGACATGCCTTGTGGGTTATAAAGTGGCAGACATGTACATGATGTCGTTGTAGGCCCTGGTTGGGGTGTGTGCTGACTGAGGGGTTGGGGGACTGGATGTGGTGATGAAAGTGAAGAGCAGCAAGAAGGAGGGAGGGAGCGAGAGGTGGATGCTGGAGCCATCAGGATCCCAGAGGAGCTGAAAATATGGCCTCCAAGACTCAGAACGCTTGTCAAGGGAGCAGACATCAAAGGGTTACCCTGCAACTGCTCAGCCTTCAGGCAGACACTGGGAGGGCTTTTCTTTTTTCCTGTAATGAGGGCAGGCAGCACTTTCACTGGCACCACCACCAAGGGCTCAGGGACCAGAAACTTTATGTCGTTTCCCCTGGATATTCAGCCTGAAACCCAGTATGTCTGGAAAGAATTTGGGAAGTCAGCCCCTTCTGTGTCAGGGAAAATCAAAGCTGTTAGGCAGAATTCTGCTCTCCCCTCTGCAGACCCACCCGCAGCCCTCCCCCAGCCTTTCCTTGTCTCCTGCAAGTGCAACAGAGGAGCTGACCTTCCTGTCCAAGGCTAATCCCTCCACAGGCGCCTGACCAGCCTTCTTCTGCAAGGCCCTTATTTTCTCATACTCTTATCTTCTCCCTTTTGTGTTATGCATAAACAATTATATTGAATAAATAATATTAAGATAACTGGTTGGCAGTGTTGGGAAAAATACATTTAGACCTGCAACTATGACCACACAAAAAAAATTCCAGATTGGTTAAAGATTTAAATTTATTTTTAAGAAATAAGCCATAGATTACTCCACACATAGGAAAACTTGAAAAAAATAAACGTACTATGGCATATCTGGAAGGAAGATAGCATTCTAATCATTTAAAAGAGATCATAAAGGAAAAGGATAGATTATAATACATATGTTTATGAGAACTTTTCAAGAAACAAAAGGAATTTCAAGCAAGCGTCTGGGAAAATATGAGATAAAAAAATATTTATTGTTCAATATAAAGAGCTTATGAATCAGTTAAAAAAAAAAAGCAAATATAAATGGACAAAGGACATAAGCAAATAGTTCCCAGAATGTTCAACCTGAGAAGTAATCAAAGAAATGTAAATAATGCTAGTTACACTTATAAAATTGGCAAAAATAAGTTTGATCTTATATTGGAATGCACGTGGGAAATTTTATATACTCTTATATGGTCACTGATAGTATAAATTGGTACCACCCTTTTAAAAATCAGTTGGGAAATATATAGCAGACACTTATAAAATTGGCAAAAATAAGTTTGATCTTATATTGGAATGCACGTGGGAAATTTTATATACTCTTATGTGGTCACTGATAGTATAAATTGGTACCACCCTTTTAAAAATCAGTTGGGAAATATATAGCAGAGATCATTAAAATATTCATGTTCTGGAATATTTTTTAGAAAAATGACCCATGCTAAAGAAAAAGTATGAGTAAAAACATGTTTATTATGGCATTATTTATAATGTTGAAAAAAATTGGTAGCAAAGTAAATGTCCAGTAGCATTAGGAAATTAAAATGGTAATTATGAAGTTTTTGTAATCACCTGAGCATTGCTAGGATATATAGTGATAAAAGAAATATATCAATAAGTTAATGGATTAAATACAGGGTGTAAAATTATATTTACTGTAACTGGAATACATGCAGCATGTCTCAAAGTGCAGTGGAAGGGCAGAGCCTTTGAGTTAGAAATGTCTGGACTGACAAATTTATTGCTCGTTTGATCTTAGGCAACCAACTTAGCCTCTCTGGGCCTAGTTTCCTAATCAGTATTACACAGATGGTAATACCTACCTTAGAGACTTGTGAAAGTTAAGTGAAGTATAATGTATAATGCCTCTACAGCACTTAGCATCGTGCCTGGTACAAAGAAATCATCCAATAAATGACAGTTGCATCATATGGAGAAAGACTAGAATGGTGTACACCAAAAATGTTGATAATGAGATTGGGGTTGTGGTGCAATTAAAAACACACACAATGGATATTGACCTCTTATAGCTAAGTCTCTTCCATTAACCTGGCCCCATCTCCGTACCCTGACTTCAGGGTCCTTTCTAATTTCTCAGCCTGAACTATGTCATTTGTGCCAATACAGTACAGATCCAGGTTCCAGATTGTTTTCCTTGTTGTGAAGGCTCTGTTCACAGCAGTGTGTTGGGAATGAAGCTAGTTAGCAATATTATTCTTCTCTGTATAAAATACTACCTTGATGTGCTCGATCTAAATTGGCATAAGTCTTATATCACCTCTGTAGGTCTTACCAAATATGTTTAGTGTTCTAAAGAAATCAATATTTCTATGGTACTTAATGTAGGTTTATTGCATTTTTATAATGAAAATTCAAAATTACATTTACCTTGTTCTTCATTAGTACATCAAACATTTTTAAATGGTAGCATACTCCTTTCCTCTTCCTGTTGTCATTTGTTTATTTTAAGGGCTGTTCCTGGGTAGATAAGCTCTGGCTTATTTTAAAATACACTTTACAGTGTAATTTTCCTGGACTTGAACTGAAGAGAAAACATCATCTCTGTTATTTCAGGTACATTAGTTATCAATTTAGAGGATATGAGGATTTCACTAGGTTTGTAAGTCATATCTTAAAGCTCACCAAAATAAAAATACATTTTTTTCTCTTCCAGGAGAGAAAGGATTAATTAGTTTTATAATATTTGGGATATTTCAGCACTTACCCGATTCTTCCATCTTAAATCTCTAAAGGTTTTTTAAAATTATTAGTCTTTATTGCTGTTTATATATCATATAGGTATATTTTAGTTTGTCTACTTAAAAATAGTATTTTAAAATAAAATTTAATGTAAATAGCTGCTAACTGTAATGTACTACTGCTGAGTTATGTTTTCCAGAATTATAAAGTGGTAAACCATTCTGTGAAAAGTAATGCACCTTTCAGAACCAAAGGATAGGTCAGCACTCTATGAAAGGGCTTATTAGGGCACTGGATCTTTGCTCAAAGGAGGAAAAAGGCAGAACACATTTCTTCTCTGGCTGGGGGTTGTTCACTTGGCTTATTTAAATCAGAGTTACTGGTCTTCATTGTTTTAAATGACTCTAAAAATGGGCTTCATCATCTCCATAGACACATGTATCAACGGCAATATCAATTGTACTTATTTCTTGTAAGGTGCTTTTAAAAAAAGGTCATCTCCTTTTGTGGCTGCCAGCAGCATTCTCATTCAGAAAAGCCACAGCTCTGAGAGACATATGTCCTTATGTGAATTCTCTGATGCTGGGCAATGACAGGACCACTAGATGAGAAGACAAGACTGGAGGGTTAGGTCTCCTAAACAGGAGAAAGGTAATGGTAACTTGTTGAGGGGTTTTTCTTAAGCAGTGGCACGAACAATTAGATTAACATTCCAGAAAAGTCATTCTAGCTGCAATGTAACTACCCTTTGCTGCATAAAGAGAAACTGAGGTAGGATTGCATTAAGCCCTAGGCACTGGGACATCTGGCTTGTTCCTTGGAAGTTTGCTTAGGTGGCAGCTTCAGCCCCTGCAGAGGAAAGTGATGGGCCCACAGGCAAGAAGAGGGGCAGAGCCTGGGCAGCATTATTTGGGGTAAGTTACAGAAGAGCAAGTCTAGGCAGCATTTGGACCAGAGCTTTGGTGTTGGAGTAAAGAGGAAATAGTGGATGCCAACAAGAACCTGTAGGGTTTTTCCAGTTATGTAGCTGTTTATTTAAAATACGTGTGCATTTGGGTAAATTTACTAAGAAGCTTGAATCAATTAAAATACAACTATGCTCTTAGAAATGTTTTCTGTATGCAGCTTGTCCTGTCAGTCATCACTGAAGCAGCTGTCAGTAAAGTATTAATTTTTAAGTGAACATAATTAGCCTTAAATTAGTACCATTCTAAATCAAAGGTAAGTACATACTTGTTTTGCTGTTGTAGAACATCTCAACAGAATCTCAGTGTGCTGGCTTCTGTTATAAAAATTAGTTACTAGATGCTGCAAACCTCTTCTATTTTTCTAGATGAAAAAATAGATTCCAGAGAATTTCTGTGCAGGTTTTGTTTTGTATGGCTTCAAAAACTTGCTTTAACTTTTCAAATTTTAAGATATTTTCCATCCATTGAACACTTTATATCACTCCTATTTTTATTTTATTTTTTTAATTTTAATTTATCAATGTACAGTATAATTGATTTTCATGTCCCTTTACCAATTCCTCCTTTTCCTCCTTTCCTCTCCTCCCTACTCCCCCCCCCCATCAACATCATATCTGTTCACTTCTCTTAACAAGCTCAAGGAATTGTTGTGGTTGTTGTATATCACCCCTATTTTTAAAACTGAAGGATAAGGAAAAAAGAATCTATATTAGAGGTGAATTTTTTTTTCCAGGTTTGTTGCAAGAATCTTTTCTTTGATAAGTTTATTTACTAGAACTTTGAACTTAAGTCATTTATAAATTAGGTGAAAATGTCACTCTAGAGAATGTAACTACTTCTCCAGATTTCCACATCGGTGGGCCCTAGTACACTGTCTTGTACTCACAACTTTGTCGTAGCTACTGCTAACAGCTGACAGTCCACACTTCTTCTGTTTGTATTACAGCTGACTTCCATCTTCATAATATATTGCTGTTTTGCTGCTTGTTATGTAAAGAGAACACAATGAAAATCAACTGGAAAATAATTATCAGTTAATATATATTCTTTGCCGGACCATCTATTAAGCAAACAAGATACCTCTCTTAATAAATTTTAAAAAATAAGGGATCGTCTCTCTTATGAATTATTCATTTTCTATTACAGAAAAGGATGAGCCCCCACTTAGCAAGGCTGGGCAGGATGTAGTTTTGCATCTGCCCACAGACGGGGTGATCTTGGACGGCCGCGAGAGCACAGACGACCACGCCATCATCCAGTACGAGTGGACACTGCTGCAGGGCGACTCCTCAGTGGACATGAAGGTAATTCGTGTTGTCATTGCTAACAAAACGGATGTTTCCATGAAATAGCCTTTTGTAATGTCCTTCCGCTTATGCTCCCTATGTCTGTAAGCTAGCAGAAGACACATAAAACAGAGAAAGTATAAAATTAATTGTCCAAAAAATGGTTTATTCTATAAATTTACTTTTCTACTGAGTGAACGATGATCTTGATCTTGATCTTGCTGCTTTGTTGACTTCTCCAGAATATAAAAACACTTCAGGGAAAAAAGACTCATGCTTTGTTTTAATGACAAAGATTACTTTTTATTTTATTTATTTATTTATTTTTATTTTAAAGACCGGTAAGGAGATCTTAACCCTTGACTTGGTGTTGTCAGCACCACGCTCTCTGAAGCGAGCTAACCGGCCATCCCTATATAGGGATCCGAACCCGTGGCCATGGTGTTATCAGCACCACACACTCCCGAGTGAGCCTCGGCCGGCCCAAAGATTACTTTTTAAACATTTATTTCTTCTTTCTCTTAGTTCAGGATCCAGGTAGAAAAATTTGAAAAATACAAAGGAATATAAAGTGGAAAATAACAATAGAATGAACCCATTCTTCACAAGATCCAGAAAGTAAATGTTTACCTAGCAGTTAGGCCTGCTTGAGACCACTGAGTTAATAAGTGAGGGGTATGGTCTAAGGCGTTGCTACCCGGTGCTCCCCAGGGCTTTTCCTCAGGCTCATCTGGGCTTGGCTGGAATTGCTGAAGATGGAAATGAGTCAGTCACTTGTCCAGTGGCTGCCTGCATACTGTGAGTCTTGAGCCATGACAATGGCTTTTTATTAACCCTGTCAGGACCCTTTTTCTATTCAGGAGCATTTACTGGCGTAGACAGATAAACCACATCCAAACCACTTCTGTTAGACAAGGTGGGGAAAGACAGTGAGGTAGAGAAGCACTGATTTACACGCTATAGAAACTAAAATAAAAACATCAGCCAATCCCTCCACACTGATTTAAGTTCATTGTTTTACTCAACAATTATAGTCTTACTATTGCACTCGACCCCTCGGTCAGCATCTCACCCAGCCTCTCCTACAAGGGCTTCTTCTACAGCCTCCCTTCCCCGGGGGCATCTGCTCTCTGCCTGACTTTCCAGGGACAAAAGCTCACTACTTCACATCGTGTCCTATGACACTGTTAGTCAGCTCTAATGATTAGGCAAACAGAATGTGCTTTCCCATTACTTCTATGCATTGGTGTCGAGTCTTGCCTTTGGAAAAACACAGAACACATCTTTTGATCCTGTGTAAGAAGCCCTTAAAGTCTGGGAAAAAATGAGCATTATCACCTGGTATGTTCTTGTCAGAACTCAACACCCTCAATTCTTCAGATGTTCCTCATATGAATTGATGTCCACTATCCAGCCTTATCTGGATTGTTTTCAGATTAATCTGTTCTTCTTAAAATCTGACACCCCTAATTGAACCCTTATTTAAGCTGTAGTTCTTCCTGACATAGCCATTACCCTCTGTGATCCAGACATTCTCTCTACTTCTACTAATGAATCATAATTTACATGAACTGTTTTAGGAGCTTCATCACACAATAGGTTCATGCTGAGTTTTTCATTAGCTGGATTACCTGCAACCCGCTCTACTTTCTGTGTGAACTGCCCTCATGACGGCCTCCCCTAGCCTGTACTTGTGTAATTGACTTATTGGGTCTGAGTGCAGGGCCCTTTATTTATCCTTCTTACATCTCTGCTTTTTGGTTTTCACCTACAAGAGAAATAATTTTGAACTTTGGATGTCATCCATCATATTTATTATCCTTTTATGTTTTGCATCAGCTGCAAAATTGATTAATATATCTGAAATGAAATTTTGAGAATTAAGGTTGATCGGGAAAGATGTATGGACAGACTGTTGATCATACTACAGAGAGCTCTTTTGGGATGGACACGGGCTATTAATTGGCACTTCTGGGGTTCATCTATTCAAGCAAAGCCGCTTCTATCATCATGTAGCTTTTCCTACTTGCTACTGAAAGCTTTATTCTGTAAGCAATGAATTGCACATATGAGTGCTGAAAAAAAAATAATCTGATGATTCAGTATTTAATTTATTGAAGATATTTATAAAGGGGTGACAAAGTTAGGTATTTCTCATAGACTTTTAGGACTGTCTGCTCGGCCATCAACAGGAAACTCTAGACCAGTTCTCTAGCCAGATGTATCACAGTGATGGCGGTTAGAATTAAAGTAGAAAGCCGTCATCCGAGTGACAAAGCCTGTATTAGGGGAGCCATCTGCTACCAGATTGTGACTCTCTTATAATGGTGTACATTCATGAATGTCCCCAAAAGTAAACACTCATCCTGCTATGACTTCATCATAATCATAGCCACTTTCGGATGAGCGCCCACTCAGTGCAGGCAGTTTGGACCTATCTGTACTTCTTAGAACAGCCTCACATGTGGGCTCATCCCCATTTTGTGGATTAAGATTGTCAGGAAGAATTATGAAAGACTTCGAAATGGGCAAAAGATTACGGAGTAGCTTTCAGCAGAATGCTGGCAGTTGGCTAAAGGATCCTTCCAGGTTAGCATTTATAAGTTGTAGAAAACTGATAGTGATATAAATTATTCTTGCCCATAGAAAAGCAAATAAATTTTTTTATATAGAGATTCAATTTTCACCTTGGAGAAAAGAGGATTTGAAACGTGACATTTTGGTACCCATAGACACTAACCAACTGTTAGTATAATTCATTTCAGTACCTATTGGCAAACTGGTTTCAGTTCTGCTTCTACTAGCAACCTCATTTCAGCGTTCATGACTGCATGTATATGTCTGTTCTTCAGATCCTCCTTTGAATCTCCTTACTGGTTCCCTCTTTAACTAATGAGTTCAGTAAAATCTTTGACCTATGTTCATATTATATTTGTGTGAGAATCATGGTTTTACTATCTTGAGATTTTTCCTTTAAGAGTAATTAACAACAGTCAGAGGCTGTTCCTCTGAATTGAGCAGCCTGATTTCACTCCCCAAATTTCTGACAGGGAAATCAGGATTATCAAATCAAGTCACTCCCCCCTCCCCCCCACCCCAGAGTAGTATTCAGGTGACTGGAACGTTAATCGGAGACTCTTCCTTCAAGTGGTGACATGGGGCTAACTTTGAAGGTCGTTGGGAGTGGAGGAAAGGTGGGGACAGCCCCACATAGCAAAGCGATGAAGTTAAAGCCTGACGTTGGCCACCCTTGTTCTCACGTCCCTTGGCCAGCCTCACCATCCAGGAGCGCCCACTGGTCGGGCTTCCCCCTAGCGCCTGCCCAGCCCCTCCCGGCGCCCTCCCTCCCTCCCTCCCTCATCTTCCCTGTCTCCACCGTCTGCCCAGGCTCCTCAACACCCTCCTCCGTTCTCAAGTAGAATAGTCAGGCCTTCTAGTTTTTTAAATACCAGTTAGGTATTTTAAAAACAACAACAGAAATGAATGAGGCCCTCACCCTAAAAGGAATTATGCTGCCAGCTCAATTATGATAAAATTGATAGCTAACTTTCTTAAACATCTGTGTCTGACTTTTCTTCATTTAGGAAGAAAGAATAGGAGAGATCATTGATCAGAACCAAGAGGCTACCCAGTACATTTTAAAGTTATATACGTTCTGCCCTTGAACAGGATATTCTACATCCACTTAACTGAATGTTAATCTATAATAAATCTTTTATTTTTTTTGTTTTATGTTTGTTTGTTTGTTTTTGGCAGCTGGCTGGTACAGGGCTTGAATCATGGACCTTGGTATTATCAGCTCCATGCTCTAACCAACTGAGCAGCCAGCCATGTAAAAATTCTTAAATGCAAGAAGACATATTTTTCAGACATCCCATTAGATGACACCGTTTCATGATTATTAAACATAATACATTTAAGTCTAAAGTCAGAATGTGAAATATGATATTTAGGAGCATGGTGCAAAGTATAAGGATGTTCAGGGAGATTTGGAATTCACAAATCAGTAAGGAGATTGATTTACATTTATCAGATGTTTAAAAATGTTTAACTGAATGTCTTAGTCATTCAGGCTGCTATAATAAAATACGAGAGCTGGGTGGCTTATAAACAGCAGAAATTTATTTCTTACAGTTATGGAGGCTGGAATTCTAAGATCAAAGTGCTGTCAGATTCGGTGTCTGGTGAGATCCTGTCCTGCTTCCTAGTTTACAGACAGCTGTCTTCCTGCTGTGTCCTCACATGGCAGAAGGAGCAAAAGAGCTCTCTGGGCCTCTTTTATAAGGGCGCTAATCCCATTCATGGGAGTGCACCCTAATGTCCTAATCACCTCCCAAAGGCTCCACCTCCAAACACCATCCAAAGATTGGGGACTAGGTATCAACATATGAATTTGGGAGGGACACAGACATTCAGTCTAGAGCAATGATTTTGTAAGGAAAGCTTATTAAAGGATGGATATTGTTTACATCAACAACTTTATTGTTAAATCAAAAGCAGTTGTACATTGGCTTACCTGCTATACACAATTTTTTAAAAAAGACAGATCCAAACAAGTTCACTGTATTTAAAAGATTAAAATAAAGATAGGTATTACTTATTTTGTAATTAAGTATATTCAATGATGTGTGTCTCTGTCTTTGTGTACAACTCAGTGTGTGTGTGTGTATATGTGTGTGTGTATATATATATATGATGAGTCCAAACATGTATTCCTAGCCACTGAACTCATAGCTAGGAAGACAGAGTTGAGTCAGAAACACAGGCCGACGTATGCACTGATCTGGCCAGAGGCCAGCCATCAAAGGCTCTGTTACTGAGATCTCAGGCAGAGATTAGAAGCCCCTTGTTTTATTAAAAATAAATCATATCGGGCCGGCCCGGTGGCGCACTGGATAGTGCACCGCTTGGGAAGCGCGGCGGCGCTCCCGCCCGAGGGTTCGGATCCCACATACAGACCGGTTCCCGCTCACTGGCTGAGCGAGGCGCGGGAGCAACGCCAAGGGTTGCGATCCCGTTGCCGGTCCCCGGCCCGGTACGGGGGCAACACTGAGGGTTGCAATCCGTTGCCGGACATGGAAAAAGACAAAAAAA
The DNA here is from genome assembly GCF_000696425.1 of Galeopterus variegatus. NCBI lineage: Eukaryota > Metazoa > Chordata > Mammalia > Dermoptera > Cynocephalidae > Galeopterus > Galeopterus variegatus. Next base: position 46,504 of record NW_007730505.1, read on the forward strand.
AATAATAATAAAAAATAAAAAAAAAATAAATCATATCTCTCTCCAAGTTACAAATTGGGTAAGTTGTGTGTACATATGTATATATTTATAGTTTTTTATCCTGAAACTTGGAACAGGTTTGTGAAGTACTTTAAATCCTCTCTCCCATGTTGTATTAATATGAGAAAATATCTAGAAGGATCACCTGGGTTCTTGAAGGGAAAACATCCACCTTACAGTTCTACATATTCCAAATATCTGATTTTGAGGAAAGACAACTTTTGTTAGCTAAATGAATAAGAGCCAGGGAAGGGATATTTAATCTGAGTAGATCTAGATTTGAGCACACTCTGGGCATTGAAGGTGACTGTTATGGGCTGCCTTTGGATGCGGCATTTCCTGCATTGGAGAGGAGGTGGCTGGGAAGGCAGGAGGGGAAGCATACCAGGCCTGAGTGGAGGGACTGTCCCCTTACACAGGGGGCTCTGTCCTTCCAGCCCCAGTGTGAGGAAGAGGCTTCCCAGCAAACCCCTGGGCTGCGGAGTTTTAGTCTGACACTAGCATGCTGAGCTTTGACGCCCAAAAGCCCAGTGACTTGCAAGAAAAGCCCAGTGACTTGCAAACCTTCTGGCACCGGCCTTGAGTAAAGAATGGTAGTATCCGTGTGGTCAGCCCTTCCAGCTTCCTAGCCTCATGGCTTCCCTGGTCTCTGTATTAGTAAGGGTTTTCCAGATAAACGGAACCAATAGGAGATAAATAGATAATGGATAGGTAGACAGATTGCTAGATAGATGACAGGTAGGCCAATGGATGAGAGGGGACTTACTAGGAGAGGTGGCTCACATGGTCATGGAGGCTGAGAAGTCCCACAATAGACCATCTGCAAGCTGGAGAACAAGGGAAGCCAGAACTATGGCTCAGTCCAAGTCCTAAAGCCTCAGAAACAGGGAAGCCGATGGTATAACTCAGTCCCAGGCCAAAGGTCTAAGAAGCTGGGAGCTGCTGGTGCAAGTCCCAGAGTCCAAAAGCCAGAGAACCTTGAGTTCTGACATCCAAAGGCAGGAGAAAAAGGGCATCTTTATTCTGAAAAAAAAGGCATCTTTCCTCCACCTTTTTGTTCCATCCAAGCCCCCAGCCAATTGGATGGTGCCTGCCCACACTGAGGGCAGATCTCCACTCAGTCTGCTGACTCACCCGCCATCTCCTCCAGAAACACCCTCTCAGACACACCAGAGATAATGCTTTACCAGCTCTCTAGGTATCCTTTAATCCAGTTCTAAAATTAGCCATCATAGTGTCTTTTTAAATCACTGTTAACTGCATCTCCACCTCACCCTGATGGCCACACTCAGAACCTGGTGGTGACTCAGCAACCCTCTGTCACACCCACCTTGGAAATCGGCACTGTGAGTCAGTCCTGCAGTCTCCTTGCAAATCCGTACTCTGAATCAGTCCTGCAGTCTCCCTCGGCAGGCACTCTCAGGCTGCTTGTCTGCATTGGGGCCACTGGCTGGAACAGCTTCTCTCTCTCTCTCTCTTTCTCTCTCTCACTGTCACTCATAGACTGTATTCAAGGCTGCAAGGCCTCACATCATTTCAGGATGTTCATTGTCTGCCACCGCATTCCCCTGTGTTCCTAAGTCCCAAAAGAATAAATAGTAGTGTAGCTACAACCCTGCTGCCACCCAGCAAGGCTTGCCTAGCTCCAAGCTGGACTCAGAGTCACAGCTCCAGCACCTCCACTTGGGCAGCTCCGTGCTTTACGACCTGAGCCTGGCAGTGTCCGGGGCTCTGTGTGTTCAGCCTGGCCCCCTGTGACTGAAGCCAGAGGTCATCGCTGACCCTCGCCTCACTGCGGATCAGACCAGGGAGGGTGTGGTAACAGTGGACATGGTGAGAAGTGGTCAAAGGGGCTCTGTGTGTTCAGCCTGGCCCCCTGTGACTGAAGCCAGAGGTCATCGCTGACCCTCCCCTCACTGCGGATCAGACCAGGGAGGGTGTGGTAACAGTGGACATGGTGAGAAGTGGTCAAATCCTGGATGTGTTTTTAAGGTGGAGCCAATGGGATTTCCTGATGCATTGGGTGCAAGATATGAGAGGAGGCCAAAGATGACCCTGAGGTCCCAAACCACAGTTCTGTCTCACTTTCAGTCTTACCTGTGTGACTCTCTGAGCTTCTCCAGAGAGGTGGTGATCAGACTGACTGCCACTTTCATCTCAGTGCATTCTTGTTCCCAGGATCAGCTGCCCATTCCAGGCTCTTTTGAAGCTATCTTACTGTCGTTAGCTCAGTCTGCTACTCTTCAGGTAGTATTTTAGTACTCACGTAGGGAACCCCTGTTTGGTGTTCTCTCAGTGTAGCTGGGCCTTAAGGTAATGAAACAGCATGGCAGTGAACACTGCTTAATATCCCTTTGAAATAACAAAGGACGGGCAGCAGCCTTTGCCAGCTCTCTGGCTTAAAGCTTTTACAAGGGAAGTGATGGACCGCTTGTAGGACGATGTAGACTGTTTTACAGCTGGAGGTCTCAGTCCTGTGTGTCTGTGAATTAAAGTCACTTCACTGAGGTTTCATTTCCCTGTTTATAAAAACTAACTGGATAATATAATTCACCTGGAGATGAGAATCAAATAATGGAGGTAGTGGATACGTTTGAGCACTTACGATGGGCCAGGCTCTGTGTTAAGCCTTTTACGTGGCTTATCGCAGTTGATCCTTGCAAGGCAGGTACTGTTATTACTTCCATCTTACAGATGAAGAAACTGAGGCTGAGAGAGGTTAAGTGACTTTTCCATGGTCACACAGCTGGTACGTGGTAGGGCTGACATTCAAACCCAGGTCTGTTGGACACCAGACTCTACTCTTAACCACTTGACCAGTGTTTATTCCACTGTGCTGAACAGATCACCTGGGGGTACTTGGTAGGTGTAGAATCCTGGTCCCAGTCGCTAGACCCACTGACTCAGACTCTCTGAGGCGGGGGCCCAGAAAACCATACCTTAACAAGAACTCTGGGTGATTATTAAGCAGTGTAGAGTATGACAACTATCTCCCATTATATTGCCCCTAAATGACCGTAAAGCATTCTACCAGTGTGTGTGTGTAGTACTGACAAATCTTCTAAGGTGAGGTTATGTGCAGGAGTCCAAATTCTAGTATTTCATGAATAAAAACAAGCAGATGATGGTTATAATAGGGCACCCTCTGTAATTTCAAAAATCCATTAATGCATCAATGTCATAGAATGTATGATGGTCAGCATTCATTTGCAGAGAACTATATCCAGAATAGTTAATTTAAGCAAGGGATTTTTAAAAATAAGATGTTAAACAGTTAATAGAATCATTAGGAAATGTGAAGAAACAGTCTTTAGACTGGGTGTCCAGGAATGACTCTCAAAACCACACCACAGAACTGGGCCCTGGAAGCTGTTCTTGCCACGGTCGGGAAGCCGCCTGAGCTTGGTGGGAGGAGGCGGAGGGTGAGGAAGGAGCCCTGGGGTTTGGGACGGAGCAGAAGTGAAGCCCATCAAGGCATCAGCAGGGAATGGTTGGGGGAACTTAAGGGTAGAAATGGAGACCAAGGAAGCGGGGAGTTTCAAGAAGACAAGGAGTGGCCAACATTGTTAGATACAGTAATAGGGCCAGTTAAACAAAAAAAAAATTTTAAGACAATTATTGTTGATCTTGACAACGAGGTGACTTTTCCTAGGTGGATCAGTGAGTTTTGCCAGCACAGTTTCAGGAGTGGGGAAAGCAGCTATGTGGGTGGGGGAGGTGGAGACCAAACGGGAAATGAGCATGGGGAAGACTCAGTGTCAAAGAGCCAGCCCTCTATAGACGTTTAGTGGAATCGGAAGGAAAGATGGTTGCGGCTAGGGAGGACCTTGGAGTTTAGGAGATTTCTATTTGTTTTTTCGGTTGTTTGTTGTTTAGGTTGAGAGAAACTTGAGCATAGTAATAGCAGAGCCATTTGAAAGATAAGTTAATTGATGGGCCAGTGTTCTAAAAGTCCTAGAAGGAGAGGGGTCCAGGACTGGAAGGAGGGATTGGCCCGGAGTGTAAGGACACCTCATCCCCTGCTATAGGAAAGGAGGTGACAGGGGGTACAAGGACATTCTCAAAATGAGGTGGCTGGTGGAGCCATAATTATAGTCCTAATTTTCTCCTTGAAGTAGATGAGGTCAGCGAGCTCACCTGGGATCACAGAGGTACCGTCTGGCTTCAGAGAGCACTGTACAGGGAGCCAGCGGCTGGGTGCCTATGACCCATCCTGCCATCCTACCATCTTCACCTGTGCAGAGCCTGCTGCCATGAAGTCAGCAAGGACTAAATACCCAGGAAACCCCTAGAGAAAAAAGGATCCCAAACGAACCTTAAAGACCCAGTTGGGGTATACTGTAGGGTACACGCACTGAGCTTTCCTGATCTAGAGTGTTGCATAGAAGTGATCAGTAATACATCTGTCAGTACCCAGGAAACCCCTAGAGAAAAAAGGATCCCAAACGAACCTTAAAGACCCAGTTGGGGTATACTGTAGGGTGCACGCACTGAGCTTTCCTGATCTAGAGTGTTGCATAGAAGTGATCAGTAATACATCTGTCAGCTTCGTACTCCTGAGGCTTATAGACCTAACCGAAATGGGGACTATAAAGAGACTCAGTACTCATTTAAACAAGTATTTGGCACTCACACCAGAAGGAGCTCTTTAATGTTGTGGCTGGTCCCAGAAGATGACCTCATTCATGGCTAAAATGATCTTTTTACATATGGCATGACCAGAAGTGAAGAAACGCACAATGTCCTGTTCTCCAAGGGGAAGAAGGGTTTCTACCTCTGGGTTTAGACGTGATTTTTAACAGTATAGGGTCATTTCAAGCTAAACGAAATGTTTTTAAATCTAATGATAGGAATACTATGGACATACAGTGTGAGGTTGATGCTTTATTAGAATGTCAGTTAAGAAAAGCCATGCCCAATCCAAAGACACCCTCTAGCAAATGGCAAGTAGATACAAAGTTTGCAGATATGATCAATGTACAGGAATTCTGCAGAGCAGACGAGATTGATTAAGATAGTGTGTGTGGTATATTTGTTTCTTATATTGAAGTATATAATAATTACATATATGATCTACCAGAAGTGCCATTTGATCCCATATAGCCCAAACCTCCACAATCTAAATTGCTTCACAAAGATAAGAACTGTAATGCTTATGTTGCAGGAGGTACAGTAGTAGAAGTGAAATCTACTGAGGAGGCTTTTGAAGTTTTCTGGGGAGTCCAGAAAAAGAGACATATTGCTAACACCCATTTGAATTGAGTCCAACCGTTCCCACAGTGTATTCAATATTAAGTTATTTCAGTCTCCCTTGGATTCAGATGGAGATACTGTCTTACAGGAGAAAGAACAAATCACTGTAAGCAGGTTGTTCATGGTAGATCTTGCTGGAAGTGAAAGAACTAACTGGACCAGAGCAGAAGGGAGCAGATTACGTGAAGCTGGTAAAGCATTAATCAGTCACTAAGGACATGAAGAACATGTATGAATGTCTTGAGAGAGAACAAATTGTATGGAACTACCAAGATGGTTTCATATCAAGATTCAAAGTTAACCCATCTGTTCAAGAACTACTTTGACGGGGAAGGAAAAGTGCATATGATCGTGTGTGTGAATCCAAAGGCTGAAGATTAGGAAGAAAGCCTGCACGTCAAGAGATTTGCAGAAGTGACCCAAGAAGTTAAAGTAGCAAGACCAGTAGACAAGGCAGTGTGTGATTTAATGCCTGGGAGGCCATACAGAAACCAGGCCAGAGGAGTTCCAACAGGAGATGAACCATTTGTTACCAAAGTGGTTTTACAGAGTTTTCCACCTTTGCCATTGTGTGAACTTTTGGATATCCATGATGAGCAGACACTTCCAAGGCCAATCAAAGCCTTAGAGAAAGGACATCACCTATGCCAAATGGTTATTGATGAGTTTGACAATCTAATACCTTAAAGTTCTTTTACAAGAATTTGGCAATGCTGTTTTAAATAAAACTACATTCAAGGAAAACTAAATAAAAAGAAAAAGTGATCTCAGGATAGAAATTGGAAATAGAATGACTGGAAAAGAAAAACGAGACTTTAGGACCACAATAAAACATTGAACTTTCAGAAGTAGAGAACAGACCTATAGTTACTAGAGGTGGGAAGAGGGAGAGGAAGGGGGTTAGGGAGTAATTGGGTAAGGGACACAGAATAATTATGATTTGTAATGATGAACATGCTAATAATATCAATTTGTCCATCACATACTGTATGCAAACACTGATAGTCATACTATGTACCCCATAAATATGTATAATCAAAAATAAATAAAAATTTAAAAAAATAAAAACAAGACTTTAGAATACAGGATCGAGATAGAGAAACTACTATTTATGAAGAATGTACCCCATAAATATGTATAATCAAAAATAAATAAAAATTTTAAAAAATAAAAACAAGACTTTAGAATACAGGATCGAGATAGAGAAACTACTATTTATGAAGAAGATAAATGCAATCTGCAACAAGAACTTGAAACCCAGAATCAGAAGCTTCAGCGGTAGTTTTCTGACAAACAGAGTAGAAGCCAGGTTGCAAGGCACAGTGACAGAAACAACAGTGAAGTGGGAGAAAGAATGCGCCCGTCCCGTCGGGTGGCAGCCAAACAGCCAGAGATGCAGAATAAACTCTGCGTCAAAGATGAGAAACTGAAACAACTGAAGGCTATTGTTACTGAACCCAAAACTCAAGGGCCGGCCCAGTGGCGCACTCGGTAGAGTGCGGTGCTTGGGAGCGCAGCGGCACTCCTGCCGAGGGTTCGGATCCCATATAGAGACCGGTCTGCTCACTGGTTGAGCGCGGTGTAGGCGTGACGCCGAGGGTTGTGATCCCGTTACCGGTCACGAAAAAAGACAAAAAGTAAAAAAAAAAAAAAAAAAAAAAAGCCAGAGAGACCCCCCCGGGAGGGAGATCAAGAAAAAGTTACTCAACAATCTGTTTCTCCACCACCAGTGCCTAACACAGCACCAATTTGTCTCCAACACATACAATCACACTCTGCAGGAGACAGATGAGTAGATCATAAGCCCACCTCTAATGTGCAGACAGGAACAGTCATGCAGCCACATGTCCCTTATGCCAACACAGTATCCATTGCAAATGAGAAGGCACTAGCTAAGTGTGAGAAGTGCATGCTGACCCACCAGGATCTAGCCTCCGATGGGGAGATTGAAACTAAAGTAATTAAGGGTGGTGTTTAAAAAACAAGGTGTGGTGGACAATCTGTTCAGTTTACTGACATTGAGACTTTAAAACAAGAATCACCAACTGGTAGTTCGAAAATAATGATCTTCCACAGTAGCACTTGCCCAACCAGATGATACAAAGTCTGAATGGACTGATGTAGAAACAAGTGTGCTGTGGCAAGCAGGATCTCAGCTGGGACCTGGATATAAGCATCATGCACAACCCAAGCACAAAGAGCCATGATCTGTCAGTCCCAGTAGCAAAGGAACATTTTCATTAGTGATTTCTCCAAAGCCATGCCAGAAGCAATCTGAGTCATCTTGTAGACCTACAGCATTGTTGAACATCGCAGACCTCAGATACATCATACACTGGACTAGATCAAATCTTCCCCTATGGCTCTGAAGATGTCTAGGATTCAACAAACTTTGTATATTATATGCCTCACTGTATTTAATATTAATAACAGAGGAAGACCTCTTTTCTCTTGCTGTATGAACTTTTATAATGCTTTTTTTTGCATACTTACAAACTAATTCATGCAAGTGTTTATCTCGAATGATTAAGGAAAAATATACCTAGATCACACTTCATGTTTTATTTTGACTTTTCCAGCTCTGGTCTGAATATGTCGTGAGGTTTTATAAACAAAACAAATGCTGCTATTAATTAGTGGCAAGAATGCACTTTAGACATATTTGAGAATTCAGACTTTCAAAATAAAGATGTCAGTGACTGGCCAATAATAAAACATTTTAGGAAGTTGTTTTGAATTTTGTATGTATATATTCACTTTATGACATTTAAATATGCCAAAAGAATTAAAATAAAAAGCAATAAGAAATTTAAAAAAGAAGTAGATAAGGTCACCTGCTGAGAAGGACGGGGTGAGATATTGAGTATACAGCTTGGAGAGGAGGTGCAGGTGTGAACTGTGGCTGCTAAGGACAGGTGAAGGGATTATCAGTCCAAGGATGTTGTCAGCTCCAATAAAATTGGAAATGGTGGATTCAAAGTGGGGCCTACCTGCCAAAATAGTGTGTGATTTAGTGTTCAGCAGCCGTGGCCCCTGAGTGGAGAGGCAGGTCATGGGACTCCTCCTAGGAAGACTCTGACTTCCAGTTCAGGATGGTGTTGGACTTGGCTCAGCTCTCCTCACTAAATGTGATGTGTACTTTTTGCGTGTCAGGTGCCTCAATCGGGAACCCTGAAGCTGTCCCACCTGCAGGAAGGAACGTACACCTTCCAGCTGACCGTGACCGATACTGCCGGGCAGAGAAGCTCCGACAGCGTGTCGGTGATGGTGCTTCCCACGGCCTACCCCACGGGAGGTGAGAAGGACGTCCTTCCCCTTCGTTCACAATGGCCAGCCGAAACTGGATATTTATGGAGGGATGGTGCTGGACTGGCATTTTATAATCTGGCTACACATTCCATGGGTTCTTCCATTTCATTTTTGGTTGTTGTTGAATAAGAGAGTCTTTACTAAAAATATAATAAAAACAGGCTCCATTATATTTTGGGACAAGTTGACACTTCTGGGTTGGGGTGGAAGAAGCACCTCAGTGGATAAGAATAGACCGTGTGAGCTACTGGACCCTTTGCATGTGTCGTCTTTTCTTGACTTGCCTTCATAAAAGACAATTATCTGGCTTTTCCAGGAAAGGGTTTTCTTTAAAGATGGATGGTGTATTTGATATGTATGTTCAAAGAGTGCAGCTAAGGAGTAGAGTTAAATCAGTCAAACTTAGAGAAGTAGAGAGTAGAATGGTGGTTACTGGAGGCTGGAGGGATGGATAAGGAAACGGGAGACATTGGTCAGAGCTCAGTTAGACAGGAGGAGGAACTTTTAGCGATCTACTGCCCAGTGTGGTGACTCCAGTTAATAATATTGTATACTCAAAAGAGTAGATTTTAAATGTTCTCATCACATTATCACAAAATGATAAGTAGGTGAGGTGATGGGGGTCATTCCGCTATTATACATTTTCTACAACATCATATTGTACCCCATAAATATATACAATTACTATTTGTCAGTTAAAAATAAACTACTAAGAAAAAAATGGGAAAGGCATACCACAGGATTGAAGAAAGGCTTAGCTCTTCGGTGCCATCAACAGCTGGTATAATAAATCATTTCAAAAATTTTAAGAAGGGAAAAAAAAGTGCAGCTAAGGAATACAGTTAAATTAAAACATGCAAAGTACACGTGTTAATTTAAAAGCACCAACTAAAAATTTTATGGACACTTTACACAGATGCGTAGATACATTAATAATATAATTTTTAATATGCATGATGGTTCTCACATTCTATTGTACAATATAGAACTCATCTGTTTCATTTATCTATGTTTCTTACTTTCCCAAATATCTGCATTTCTAAGATTAGCTCATCAAGTTAAAAAAAAATACTCTTTATATGGAACTTGGCAGCACTGAAGATACTGTAGAGCAACCTCCCCTCCCTGCCCACAATTCACTTCTGGCGATGTGCTGAGATATCATACATTTGAGGATCTATTATTTGGTCAATGGATGTTTACTTAGTATCTGCAGTGTGCAGGAACCTTACAAGGCACTCAGGATGGTGAGGTGCATTCAGGAGATATGGTCCCTGTCTTCCTGTAACTTAGAGTCTCACAAAGCTTTGCAGTCACTAGCCATGGCTCTAGTAAACTTGCTGCACGTTGACATTCCTGATTACTTAGTATTTGGACATTAATTAAGCCAGCAGTTTGAAGAATAAGTATAAAATAATCATAAGATTTCTGTGGTTACTATAGTATATCTATCTTCCATCAAATCGTAAGTATGCATACTGGAAATGAATTTTCACAAGGAAATAGAGATTTTCGAATCCTAAGAACTTGGCAACCTTGGTAATTTGCATAAGCATTAAAAATCTGATTGGCTGATGACTCCCTGTCCAGCTAAGATTTAAGCTTATTGTGAGGAAGGAGGGATAACTGCACATGGACTGGCCAGACACGAAGTCCTGCTGACTCCAGCACTATGAGGCCACCAGAAATGGTGAGTACTCAGTGTCTGCCCAGCCCTGTTGACTCACTGCAGCTGCACAGGAGGGCCAGCCAGATTTTCAAAACATTGAGTGCCAGGACCTGCTGGGCATGCACCAGGTCCGCTGCATTGGCTCCAGATAGTCGTTTACTGGTGTAGGACTGCGGGCCCAGAGGGTTCCCCCCACCCCCCAACCCTGGGTAGGAGCTGAATCAAGTGCTGATTCTGGGAGGAAAGTGTTCTTGGGAAGAAGACACAGCCTATCATCCCCACAGAAATTAGAAAAGAATTGCTTTTGTAGGTGCCTGGGAGGCAGGGAGGGCCTGCGTTGACATGAGCAGAGGGCTGACACCTCACCAGCTGCTTGTTTGCCCTGGTTTATTTTGCTAGTTGTAAATGTCTGACCCTTCTTCAGGGTGATAATAAAATGTATTTGAATTGGCAGAGAGTGATGTGAATCACTTTTCATTTCTAAAAGGCCAGTTGGGTATAGGTCTTGCATATGTAACATTACATAGAAAATAAAAAATAATTGGTATAGTATTAACTACTATCTGGAATCACTTAATAGTTATATTGGAATAATATGCTATGAATGAAAGTTAATAAAACACTACAGAGAGACATTGAAAAACAGAGGTAGGGATAAAGAGGTGTTTCTGTGCCCTCTATTACATATATTGATCTTGCAATTAATGACCTAAATGTTATGGTAACCAAGGATGGCAGCTACTGGAGTAAACAGATGAGCAGGTACCCCTGCTTATATAGTAATAACTTGGTTCAATTTTGAGCATCTTTGCATGTTTGGTAAAAATAATCTATTCACGGAACATGCCAGCAAGCACTTCCAATATGATCTAGAACAGTGGTTTTCAAATAATATCCCTCCCCCAAGGATGTTCAAGACATTTTTAGGATGTGAAAGAAGAAACCAGAGCTTATATTTTTATTAATTTTTAGTCTTTTCCTTAAAATCTTCAGTATATTTTATGAGGCATACAACATGTTGTACAGTAGCATGTGCATATTATTTGTAAATAAATTAGAGATCCATGTTCAACAATATATTATTGATCAAGATGTATGGTCAAAAAAGTTTGGAGACTACTAATCCAGAAATAGATAAATTAAAAACATGAATCTACCTCCAAAACTACCGAGGACTAAGTAAAACCTTGAGATATTTGGGATTTTCATGTCACAAATTTAAGAAATGTGACAAGCAACTGTATCCTGCTTGGTATTCAGAGTTTCTTTTGCCATTTCTCCCAAGTTCTTCCTGGTGGCTGGAGATGACCCTCCTTTCTAAACCCAAGTTCTCAGTTGTAACTGTAGTCTCTTCTTCCTCGGGAGCTTCTGCCTCCATTTCTTTTCTTTACCCTCTTATTCCTCCTGGATCAAGATATCTTCAAATTGGGGCTGGCCCGTGGCTCACTTGGTAGAGTGCGGTGCTGATAACACCAAGGCCCCGGGTTAGGATCCCATATAGGGATGGCCGGTTCGCTCACTGGGTGAGCGTGGTGCTGACAACACCAAGTCAAGGGTTAAGATCCCCTTACCGGTCATCTTTAAAAAAAGATATCTTCAAATTGCCTTGCACCCAGATAGACTCCTTTTCTAACCTCTTAATTTAACTGATTTTCAATAAAATATTTATCCAAGGTTCCACTAGGTTATGTGGATTGTGCTCATCCATTCATTCGCAGTGGAATATCACATGATGTGCCACGCTCCCACGTTCCTGACAGGATTGTCTAGTCCATTCTGTCCCTGTAAAATTGTGGAACTCCTTATGACCTAATTCTAGACTTGCACCTTTAGTCTGTATTGTCTGTACCAGTCACCTGATTCTTGTGTAGCTAAGTCCAATAAAGTTGGCTTAATCAAGGGTGAGGGAACATGCTCTTTAAGAAAATATTTATAAATATGGATGAGTTTGGAGAAACGTATGTTGAGTGAAATAAGCAAAGCACTGAGGGGTAAATACCATATGTGCTCTCTCGTAAGTGGGAGCTAAGAGAGAAAGAAGGAAGGAAAAAAGACCAGAGTGGTGCATTGGACTTGCAGAGGGAGAGAGCACACCTAGGGATACAAAGTGGAGAGGGGAAAGGAGGAGGAGGAGGGAGGTTGGGGATAATTGAGGGGATAATTGGGTGGGGACACGGGGTATAATCACAATCTGTGGTAATGGACATGCTGCCAGTATGGATCTGGCCATCACATCTTGGGCACAAGTGGTGACAATTTGCTTTGTACCCTGTGAATATTCATAACCAATAAAAACAAAACAAAAAAGAAAGAAAACATTTATAGCTCCTATGAATTGCTCTGCAGGTTAAAAACTGCTAAGAGTTCCAAAGGGAAGAAATGTCATTATTTCATGAAAATAAATTCACACCAGCTGGTAGCTAAAGATTCTGGTTACTGTCTACAACATCAGAAATGCCATGGTAGTCAACAGATAGGATTCAGTAGAAGAAAGTTAATCTCAGTAAAAAATTATTACTTAGGAAACAAGAATGCAAGGCATTACATATGTAAAATGGTGTCTCTGTTGAAACATGGACAGCCAACTGCCATCCAGGGGGTGGATGGTGTTAGGTGGCCTACTGAGGAGCAATAAATGGCCAGAGGAGCAGGACCCAGTGACAGGGTGAATGAATGAATGAATGAAACCGCGGGTGGTGGAGAAGAACGCAGCTTCTGCTGCTCCCTTCCCACCTCTTGGGCAGTGTGGGCTTCGAACCTCTTGCTCAAACAGTTAGGTTTTGCTCATTATCTGCATCTCTTTACACAAATGCATTTTATCGTACACATAGTCTCTGCCGCTCCTGACCCCATGGGAGTCTTCACTTTTCCTGCACTCCTGTGATATGAGACTTGTTTACCAACAGGATGCCTGCATGTTTGCTCACGCTACCACTTCTTCTGCGACAATGGCTGCTGCATCGACATCACGCTGGCTTGCGATGGAGTGCAGCAGTGTCCTGATGGGTCTGATGAAGCTTTCTGTCAAAATTGTGAGTCAGCTGCATGGGTGGTCAGACAAGGGCCTGAAAGTGCTGTAGCAGGGATGTCTGTATTTTCAGAATAAAATGCAAGCTCAGTGTTTTTCCTCTGCCTGGTTGTAAGGATAGCTTTATGTGGTGAAGAAGATATGACTTAAATGAGAATTCACTTAGTCTTTAGTCTGAGTTGTGAATGTCAAATTTTTGGTATTATGCTTTAATTTTTTTTTCCAATTTTCCAGAGATTCTTCCCATCCTATAAAAATGCTTTATAACATGATTTTTAAAAGCTGAAGTGAATTAACATTTTGTTTTGATAATCTTTATAGAAAATGTATGACACACTAGGATGTGGCTAAGTCAGAGCTATAAACCAGTCTTATAATGTCACATACATAAAAGTGCACTGCAAGAAAGAAGAAAAGCAACAGGAAGCTTAATGAAGTACTGGTCTGAGGGAGGATGAAGAGTTTCAAAACCTTAAGTTTAAAAATCTTTGTCAATTTATTTATGTGTAACAGCTGGAAAGCTAATTATTGGAAGAAGAGAGAACAGATTACAGATTTGAAAACTAGAGAGAATAGTTTTTTTTTTTTTTCCTTTTTGTCTTTTTCCGTGTCTGGCAACGGATCGCAACCCTCAGTGTCGCCCCCGTACCGGACCGGGACCAGCAACAGGATCGCAACCCTCGGCGTTGCCCCCACGCCTCGCTCAGCCAGTGAGCGGGAACCGGTCTGTATGTGGGATCCGAACCCTCGGCGGGAGCGCCACCGCGCTTCCCAAGCGGCGCACTATAGCAGTGCGCCACCGGGCCGGCCCGAGAGAATAGTTTTTTATAGGGCTCTGACATGTCTTAGGTGGATGAGTTATTGTTCCCAAATATATATGATTTTTAATCAACTGCAAATGTGGTAGTTTTAATTAAAAGAAACCCAACAACTAATAATCACTCTTCCATGCTTCAGTGGGCCTTGACCGCAAGGTGGTGACCCACACAGTGGCTAGTCCTGCCCAGCCAAGAACCACAGGACTGAGTGAAGATGCAGGGAGAGAATCCTTGTTGGAAAAGTCCCAGAAAGCCACTACCCCAAACCAGCCACCTCCATTATCAAACACAGAAAAGAAGAATCATTCCACCTTTTGGGGACCAGAGAGTCAAATCATTCCTGTGATGCCAGGTAAGAACTGGGGGCAGGTTATCCATGAAAATCCTTGTTTTCTGTAGCTAAACTTGGCTCAAAATTAACTTTATTTTTAAGAATGTTAAGGAAGTATTTAAAAAAGAAGAGTTAAAATGAAAAATTTGGCCAAAAAAGAAAAAAAAAACCTGACATTTGCACTGAATAATTTATAGTAAGGGGCACCTATTAAATAGATTTATACATACTCCCGAGTTACCAATACATTTATTTGTAAGTAAGTTAGAGTTAGGGAGTTTTAACACTTAGCTTAAGAAAACTAATGCCCTAAGTGTTAAATTTTAGGTTATTTTGAGATGAAGCAACACAACCCTTGCATATTTATGTAAATCCTTTTCAACCTAAGCAAGCGAACGTAAAGAAAATATATGTAATCTTGAAATGGTTGCACATGCTGGTTATATCTCCAATTTAACTAAATCTATCATTTTTTATATTTTAATAAGGCTAATAAGATTTTAAAATACATTCACATTTATAAAGTATTACAGGATTCCATCATTTAAAAGTTTTTTGCACATTTATACTTGTGTGATTATGTGACATATGAGACAAAAATGATGATGATGTTCCTATATGCTTTAGTAAATGTCCTTTCAGTGCTCAAACTCTGCATACATTTTATTGAAATAATATGTCACTATTTTAATTAACTTATTATGAAAAGATATTGTTTACTGAACAAGAAAAGGTGCAAAATAATAAAGGAAAATGACTTAAAATACCACCCTTTATTGAAAATACTTCTAATATTTTGGTATATTTCCTTCCAATATTTTATTTATGTACTTTGTAGATTTTAAGTGTCTCTATACAAATATGTCCAGAAAACACTAATCTATAAGGGGCTTTCATTTTGATGGTTTGGGTTAAATACACTTAAGGTGGTTGCTTTTGGTTCATTTCTTGGTGGTACCGCCTGCCACCTACTGGGCAAATCAGTGACTACATCCAAGCCTGGGATTTGTGTTAAGTGAGTTTTCTCCACATTGAAGGTTTGTATGAAGACAGCCACTACCTAAGAAACAGAGTCAGGGGAGACCAGGTGTGTTTGGCAGGACTGCTGAAGGGCTGAAGAGTTGATGGAAAGAACCATGTTCTCAGAGGCCAGGATGGATGAATTCTTGCTACGTCACTGTGGTAAAGAGGCCCCACTTGAGCATGAGCAAATTAGCTGAAAGTAGAGGAGACCAGAGCCGATGTCTCCTTAAACTAGGTTCTGGTCTTGGCTTTGCCTTTAGAACCTTCAGAAAATTGCTTTATATCCCTAGACCTCAGTTTCCTTATCTGTTAATAGGAATTTCAACCAGATGACCTCTAAGGTCCCGTCTAGCACTGAGTCTGTTTCAGGAAGGATAAACAGCTTGACGCTCAGACTTTACTTCATCAGCCCTTACCCTTGCTAAGTATTGCTCATTGATCACAGCACTATCCCCTGGGCAGTGTGGACTCAGCCTCAGAATTCTTTTGAAAATAATGCTCCAGGCTTCCACCAGCAGTTGATGGGAGTCAATACCCAGTTTCAAGTGTATTTGCAATCTCTGTTTTTGTCCTTTTTGATAATATGTCTTTGGCTTTGGCTATGAAGATGTAAAGAATGGTGTTTCACAGGTGCAGGCAAATTAGATGTCCAGTTATTATTTATAACATATTGAGGGGTTTTTCTAATCATTAAAGCAATATAGATTTACTGTAGAAAATTTGGAAAATACATAAAAATACAAAGAAGAAAACTAAAATCTCCTAGCAAAACTTACCATTTAACGTTTTGTTGCATTTTCTTATGATTACTTCTATTTATACATATACACACACATATTTATTCAATTTTTACAAAACCCAGGATAATATTATCTTTATAAAACTTCTATTTTTCTCAGCATTTTCGTTATTAAACATTCGTCAAAAACATAATGTTTGAAGGTCTAAGGATGAAGAAAATGGGAAGAACAGAACTTCAAAAATGTTAGAAAGAACCTCACAGCATGCGGTTTCTGTTTAAACAACAGCTATCCCCACCCTTCCCCTCTGCTTTTCCTAAGACCACCAGCCTAGAGCCCCCAGCCTCCCAACTCATATGAGTTAAAGACCCAGCATAACATAAATAGTTTTAAAAGTGCATTATTGTTCATGACATGTGCCTCAGTTTTAAAAGGATCATCAGCAAGTACAATAAATAGGACAAATTAAATTATCTGCAGCCTCCTTCCCTCACAGACATGTGGTGAGAGTAAATAAGGTACAACTCTTTGAAGAAATGTTAATGAGATACAAAGATTAAAATTAATAATGTAGTATAAAAAGTAATGAGATGCAGTTTTTCATCTATCACATTGCAAAAAATTATAATAATTAATGTTTTAAGAGTAGAGAGAAACAAGTCTCTTACATTTCTGGTGGGAATAAAATTAGTGTGGTCTTCCAGGCTGCAGTTTCTGAAGCCTTAAAACTGTGTATGCCTTACCCCAATTATCCCACTCTTGCAAATTTATTCCAAGCATGTTGCTAAGGATGAGATGAAGGGTAGGCACACATACTTGGTTACACAGTGAAATCACACTCACTACACTCAGAGCCACCGCTGGGAGGAACACAGAGCTCATGTTGCCAAGCAGGTAATGGCACAATGGCTGAGTTCTTGTGGGATGTGGTTGCTAGCTGCAGGACCTGTTTTCTGTGTGGTCCAAGTCATTCATTAACAAGGCTGTCCTCTTGAATCCCACCTAGCTGGAGGAAAGAAATCTGGTTTCCAGCCCTGCAGCGTGCTGGAAAAGTTCTGCTGTGTCTGCATTCACATGGATTCTGTGTTCTGGAAACTTGAGAACTCATGTCTAGCACAGGTCAGCCAGATTCTCTAAGGACCTGAACTGCAGCATGGACTTAGGAGGGTGTGTGGTTTCTGTGTGGAGGTGTAGAGTTCTGCCTGCATTTTCTGGTTCTTCTGCTAAATATGCCACAGCCTCATTGTTTAGCTTAATATCTGGAGACAGAGTGAGCAACTTCGACCTTTCTGTTATTATAGAAGGTAGTTCATTCAGAGAGGACATCTTTCTTTTTTTTTTTTTCCTTTTTATCTTTTTTTACTGAACGGTAACGGGATCACAACCCTCAGTGTCGCGCCCGTACTGGGGACCGGCATTTTCCTTTTTATCTTTTTTACTGAACGGTAACGGGATCACAACCCTCAGTGTCGCGCCCGTACTGGGGACCGGCAACGGAATCGCAATCCTCGGTGTTGCGCCCACACCGCACTCAGCCAGTGAGCGGGAACCGGTCTCCACATGGGATCTGAACCCTCAGCGGGAGCGCTGCTGTGCTCCCAAGTGGCGCACTCTCCAGTGCGCCACCAGGCCGGCCCAGAGAGGACATCTTTCTAAAGGAATTTTTTAAAGGTTTTTTTTTTTTAGCATGCCCTAGGTTTTTCACTGGTATTTTATCTTTTCACTGTGTTGGGCTCTCTCTTTTCTTGTTGAGAGGCCATTTGGAAACTCTAAGATCACATTTCTGGGAGGGTAGTGTGAATTTGTTGAATCCTGGTAGACAGCACAAGTGTGTAGCATGTTGTGCTCCAAGTTGGTGCCAGGCTCAACTGGATTCTCAAATTGATGGAAGATCCAGTTAAAAGAAATTCACTTAAAACAAATGAGGATACTCAATGATTACTTTCATGAAATTATTCTGAGGGGAGTAGGTTCTCTTTCATTGACCTACTTACTTCTTCAGAAAATGTCATTTAATCAGCTATAATAAGCAGATGCTTTAAGCGTGCCCCATTATTCTGGGGCACTTAGAGAAATGGTGGTCTTGGAAAAGGCACCCTCTGTTTTCTACAAGGTTTAAGTGTGTATGTTTTGGGCACTGTAATGGGGGTCAAATCATTTTTATTATTTGAAATCTATAGATGGTTTATACAGTAAATTCTATTTTGTGACTTCTAACCCACTTGTGGGTTAGTACCAAGGAATCACCTGGTTTTAAACAAAATGACATGGTTCATTTTATGTAGAAATTAGTTGAGCACCCAAGCACTCTGATAGGATTAAAACATCCTACAGGAAAATACAAATATACGGGAGTACTTCAGAAAGCTCATGGAAAAAATAGAATTAAAAGGTAATACTCATCTTTCCATAAGCTTTTTGAAGATCCCTCATATTTGTTATTCTGCCTTCACCAATAGAGAAAGGATAATAGTAAAACAAATGAACTTAGAATTCTTTTTAACTAATTTAAGACAAGTTATAGAGGACTTTTCACAGCTTATTGGCACCACAATGTGAAAATGAGAAAAGAGAACGTCAATGAGGCCTTTTATGGCTGTAATGAGGCCTAAGTAACATTTCCAGTTTAAGTGGACACACAGGCCAAGGGCCACCGCCTGGCTGTGATCTCGGTCCTGTACAGTACAGGACTTCTAAAGAGAGCACCCTCTTACCTACTTTGCAGATGTACAGTGTGATCTCCCACTGCTCAGCAAGAAAGGACAATGCTGGTGTCTCTTGTTTGTTAGATTGGTGGAGCAGGTGACCACAGGAAGCTACAGAGCATTCTGGAAGACAGGCCCATACGGTAGCCACTTTCCAAGCTGTTGTTTCCCACTTTCTTGCAACTACATGTTCTATAGCAACTGAAAATGAAATTTAAACAACTTCCGTTCAGCTGCCTCTGTGAATTCCCTCTGTGATTGTATAGTTTTGCATGGTAAACACAATACAATAGGTCATTCAGAAGAGAGGAAAAATAATTTCCTTGGACATTAACTCTTCTAGAAGGATCATTACCAAAAAGGATTATTTGCAAAAGCAGGTGATGTAATTGTCTTGTTTTGTTCTGACTCATCACACTGGCTAGAGCCTATGACTGGATGCATGGAAGTGAACCATTTCTCTACAGCATTCCATATGCTGAAGTCTAGGAAAAGTGAATCAGGCAGTCTGGGAAGTTACAGTGAATTCCTTCATGGAATGTAGAAAACAAATTCACATTTCAAATACCAAGAAGGCAGTGTAAGATTTCCTGTGTAATTCTAGAGCCTGTGGCAACTGTGTCTCCTGAAGTCTCCTGTCCCTAACAGCTGATCCCTCCCTCTCCCCACATCACTGTCCTCCTCTCCCTAGGGAAGAAGGACATTTAAAAAAATACTCTTTAAATTTGATAACTGAAGATTCAGAATAAACTCGTATATTTTTAAATGAACCCACCTCCAAGGCTAGCTCCCTTTTCCAAGTACAGGTGACCACTTTCTCTAGTGTGTCTTTAATAGACCTTTGACCCAGAACTTCCTAAGGAAACATTTAAATTTGTGATTTTGCATGGATATGAGTCAATAAATGTGGTATCAACTATAAGTTCTTAGAGTCAAAAACTTGTGTTTGCTAGCTGTGACTTTAGAGCAGCATGGTTCAGTGGGAAAGTTCCTGCTTTGGATCAGTCCTGGGTTCTAATTCCAGCAGCACTAATTACTAGCTACCAGGTAATCAACCTCTCTGAACTTCATTTTCTTACCTGTGAGAGGATAATCATATCTTCTCACAGTGTGACTACAAGAACTGCATGAGATATATGTAAATATAACTTATTTCTCTCAGTAAATGTTAGCACTACATGGGTTTTGCTAGAACATTCAAATCCAGTGGTATTCACTAAGAAACCATGCTAAGATAGCTGCAAGTCTGTAAGACAGTTAATTCAAATAAAAATAGAAACGGTACCGTGGTGATCCCAATTCTGAATTCTCTTCAGAATTAAGATGCACAAGCTCTCATCTTCACTGGAAAGAGATGGGGAAAACATTTTGAATGCAGTTATGTTTTTCTGTTCGGTGAAAGACAAACTTATTAGACCTCTGAAAAAAATTGATGGTTGGCAAATTTTGGTGTTTTGCTTTTATTCCTGGCTCAGTATTTTTAAAAAGTCGGACATGAGTTCCCAACTATGTGATCTTCCCATTTCCAAATTTATTACTGGAGAGAGAGGTAAAGGAGGATGCCTAGAGGGCCCTCTGCAAGCTAACCTGGCAGTGAGGCAAGGGGAGGAAGAAAGGAATGGGGTGGAGAAAGGGATGGCTACACAGTGGTTTTTAGGTCATTTAGTAGTTTGATTTCCAGCCTGTCTCCAGGGCTGTAGTTTTGTGTGAGCTGTTGCTGAGTAGACCGGGTGTTTTGCATAACAGTGATTTTTACCTCCACAAAATGAATACTGTGTTCCTTTTGGAGATCCATGAACAGCTGGCATTTGGAAAATGAGGCGTTATTAACTTTAAAACACAGTAATATTTTCTATATCTTTACCAAGTGAAAGCTCAGCAACATTCACCAAACCTAAGTGTATAAGAAAATAACCTAAAAAAGGCTTACATTGAACCATCAAAATGTTATTGAAAATATTCAGATTTTCATTATGGATATCAACACCATGAGATTTGTATCATAAAAGCAGTGGCTAAATATGTACTAAGTACTACATCCCTGATAAAAGGTTCAACATATTTACTGGCCAACAATTGGACTCTGGTCTGTCTACTAGCAGTGAGAAGGCAATAAAATAAATTCTCTGTATTAAATAGTGCTTTCCTATGCCAGTAGTTGTTTACAATACTTGTATAGCTTCCTAGACTAGAAACATGTATAAGAAAATCTCACAGAACTACCTTGCTTGGGATCAGGCATAATATAAGAAAATCCAGATATCTGGAGAAATCCTTGGTGGCCACTGTCCTGGCTATATTCTACAAATCTGTAAGTTTGGTTGAAATATATCCTAATTAAAAATAATAATTCTCATGTATTGAGTACTTGATGAATGCCCTTCACTCTGCACTCCTTTGATCTTTACAACAACCCTATGATATGTAGAAATCATTTCCATTTTATAGATGAAGACGCTAAGGCACAGAGAGGTTAGGAATTTAGACAAGGTCACACAGCTAGTATGTGATGAGGCCAGGACTTAATTCAGCAGTCTAATACCAGCCCCAGCATTATGATGGCCATGCAGTAGTCTCATTTGGGCTCAAGGACATACTCTCTTAGCTACACAGACAGGAAGCAGCTACAGCTCCCCTAAGACCCTGCCTAACTGATACTTTCTATGAGGGCATTAGAAGCTCAGAAGGAAGAGATCCATCGAGTACTTGAGTAGTCGGAGTCGGCTGCATTATGACTTTCACGAGCCCTAGAAACATTTTTTTGGATTAAATAAAAATTTTTATTAAAATTAATACAAAATAAATAACAAATTCTAAGCATCTATATGGGGAAAATAGTATTAATATGACAAAACTATTCCACTCAAACTTTTTTCAACATTGCCTGTATTATGGAGTACTTCTTTTTTTTTTAAGAGCTTTTTTGGCCACAAAACAAGTCTTAATACATTTAAAAGGACTAAGATCATAGAAAATATGTTCTCTGACCAAAATAACAGAAAGAAATTTAGAAAATTCACAAATATGTGGAAATTAAACAATATTCTCCTAAATAAACAATGGGCAAAAAGAAAAATCACATAGAAATTAGAGAGTACTTTGAGATAAAATCAAAGCACAACATATCAAAATTTATAGGCTACAGGCCTCCTGCAGTGCTTAGAGGAAAATGTATGCTTGTAAACACCTATATTAAAAATAAGAAAAATCTCAAATCAGTAATGTAAACTTCTACCTTAGGAAAATATAAAAAGAAGAGCAAACTAAACCTAAAGCAAATGTAAGTAGGAAATAACAAAGATTACAACAGAAATACATGAAATAGGGAATTTAAAAACAATAGAGAAAATCAACAAAACCAAAAGTTGGTTCCTGAAAAAGATGGACAAAATTGCAAACATTTATCTAGACTGACCAACAAAAAAAAGAGAGAAGACGGAAATTACTAAAATTAGAAACACCACAGGAGCATGGGAGAGCAGTTGCTTCTTCTGTTACACTGGAGTGGGCTTTGAGGAGAGAGATGTCCTCTTGTTTTTTTTGTTGTTGTTGTTCCAGTCTCCACTGGTCACTGTCCTTGTGTCACTGCAGTCAAGTGTCTGGCAGTCGAGTGTCATGGCTACTGTGGCTACTGTGGTGGCATTGAGCCACTTTTTGCAGTAGCCGTGGCTGTGGCGGTGGCTTTGGCAGGCCACCCATGTAGGCCAATGTTTTCCGCCTGCTCCGTGCCTGGTTGTGGGCGGGGGATGCTGTCCTGGGCTCCTTCCTCGGATGCTAAGTGTGCTCTGTTTCCCTAGAAACTTTTGCCTTCTTAGGCCTCTTCCACTATTAAAAAAAAAATTAAATATTATATTTTATGACTATATTGGTATAAAGATGAATGTAATCCAAGCTGAATTCACTATTATAGATTCATTATTATCACATCTATTATTTTGTGATTTTTAAAAAAATTGAATTCAAACATTTTTGTGGGCCCTTAAAAGTACCCTGGACTCTAGACTTAGTGCCCCCTGTGCCTACTGGATAGGTTGGTCCTGGCTATGTGATGGGCATGGAAATTCAGCTGTGCTCCAAAGAATGGGTAGAAAAAACTTGAAATCCCTTTTGAAATCACACCACAGGATGAGGGTAACTCCATCTACTCATTAAGTATTAGCTTGTCAATGTAATAAACACACAAATGCTGTAAATTTCTAGATGGGAAATGATGGAATGGTATAGCCACGGCTCATCAGAACCTCAGTATAAAAATCCTAAGATTTGATCTTTCTTAATATTTTTCCTCAGTATTATATCTGAATAGAATAGTTAAACAAATAATATATAATGAAATCAGAAGTGCTGGTTTCCACCACCAAACAGTTAGACACACCTGAGTTTGAATCCCATTCATTCCCGTGACCCATTTACTACTCTATGAACCTGGGCGGGAACATGATCCTGAGCCTAACCAGAAAAATTGAGTTATTAACACCTGCCAAGCAGGGTTGTGGTGAAACAGTGAAATGGTTTGTCTAAATGCCTTGTGTATAGGCCGGCCCGTGGCTCACTCGGTAGAGTGCGGTGCTGATAACACCAAGGCCACGGTTTCGCATCCCTATATAGGGATGGCTGGTTAGCTCACTGGCTGAGCGTGGTGTTGACAACACCAAGCCAAGGGTTGAGATCCCCTTACCGGTCATCTTTTTTAAAAAATAAATAAATAAATAAATAAATAAATGCCTTGTGTATGCTTGTTGTTTACTTTTAAAACAAAACTCTTTCTTGGCCATCTCCGCTTTCCATGGCATGACCTCTAGCCTGAGGTCTTGTCTTCTCTCCACATGGTGGCAGGAGTCCTTTTACAGTGTCCTTCCCCTTTCTCTGTCCAGGCGTTTTGTACTAGCCCGATACTCTGCTTTATTGAATTAGTCATATTAGTTATCTAGTGTTTCAGTTTCATACATAGACCTATGTTTATTAGATAAATAAATCCTATAAGTCCTTTCTCCAAGTCCATCTTTAAGAAAATAAATACGGGTGTATTTTTGTGCCTATTTCCTGAAGTTTCTGATGCACCTTCAACATGTGTTCTATTTATTTTCCACAGATAGTAGTTCCTCAGGGAAGAACAGAAAAGAGGAAAATTATATTTTTGAGTCCAAGAGTGATCGAGGAGGAGGGGAACACCCAGCCCCAGAAACAGGTAAATGTATACCTTGGAAACTCATTGCAGAGGATAGTCATCCGCAGAGCTACATGTCCTCTAGTTGAGGGTATCAGATGAAACCATGAGAGTTCACGACAGGAGCAGTGATCTGTGGACCAAGAGAGCTATCTTCTCATCTCCTGTGTCATGCTGCGTCGTGGGGCTCTTGGTTGTAACTTACCATCGTTAGATCTCAGCTTCCTCTTTTATACACCCTTCCAGGTGTGACGTTCTGTGGAAAAGTCATACTTGTTGCATAGTGATTAGAACACAGTCTCTACAGTCAGATGCCACAGTTCAAATCCTGGCTTCACTACTAAACTCTATGATCTTGGACAGGTTATCTCATCTCTCTGGATCTCAATTTCCTCATTAGTAAGATGAGCAAGGTAACTATACCTGCCTCGTAGGGCTGTTGGGGAGAATAAATGGGTCAATTAATATAAAGCATTTAGCACTGCTTGGCTCATATAATGATCCACATATATAAAAGGTGGCTATTATTATTGAGTTATTTATGATGCAAGAAGAATAAAGGTCTCTGAGTACATTGTTCCCTCTCCAGAGCTGCAGTGATAAAGGCAACAGGAATGGAGAAAGGTTGCAGAAGGTAGAGGGAATGTTGACTAAGTGGACGAAGAATACCATCATTCCATAATTTTGATTGTTTTTAACCAGAAAGAAAACACTTTCAACATAGTCCTGCAGAAAGGAAGGTTTTAGTCCTAAGTCCCACTAATTAGTAAAAGAAGATTTAGGAGAACAAAATATGATTCTTAATAGATCTAAACATTGAGAAAACTTTCTTTTTACCCTAGAATATTCTTTGTAATATGTGGACAATATTAAAATATAATTTTTAAACAATAGATGACTAAGAATAATCCAGATGTCAAATACCTGGGTCCTCCCCCAACCCCCGCCCCCGCAGTCTGCTGGACTCCTGGACTTAGCCTGTCCCAAGATTTTTTAATAAAGGGGCCCTGTCCCCCATCAACATACAGAGGGAACCAGTCTGCCTCTTGTCCCCATGCCCAAATGCCTCCAGAGCCTCAGTTCTAATGGGCTAGTGCCCACTCTAGTTGTTACATTTTTTTTTTTTTTTTTTTGTCCTTTTTGTGACCGGTAAGGGGATTGCAACCCTTGGCTTGGTGTTGCCTGCACCGCGCTCAGCCAGTGAGCGCACCGGCCATCCCTATATAGGATCCGAACCCGTGGTGGGAGCGCCACTTCGCTCCCAGCACCGCACTCTCCCGAGTGAGCCATACATATTTTGTTGTTACATATTTTGAATGTCGCTGCCATTCATATGAACAGAGTACATAATTTATCACCTTTGCTGGTTACTGAGATTGCTATCATGGTGTGTTTTAGAAGGATTGGAAAATTTTAAATCTCAAATGACCCAAACTAAAACCATTGAAGAAACAATGCCAACTAAGTATTAAAAATTGAGAATAATTTTCAATATTCTTTTTCCTTGTCATCAAAACATTAAACAGGAATCAAATTTGACAGTTCAGCAACCTCATATCTGATTTGGCAAACAGAACATTTACCTAGGGTATGTGTCTGTTTAGCCATTACCATAGCTAAACAAGAGCTCCAGAATTGGGATCAGGATCTTCGACCACAGGATCTTCGACCACAGCTTCCTTCTCCTAATTTAGCCTGAACACTGGTGCTCATCTTTAATCATATCAGGCACATTTTAAGGTCTGGAAGCCTCTTATTCATTTTGTCGTTCTGAACAGGCAGAACTGGGGCTGGGTGTTGTGTTCCAGTTTGTAAGAAATGGCTTGGGGTTCCTGGCATTTCTGTGGGGGCTTACCAAAGTCTTTTTTTTTTTTTTTGGTCCTGTTCATTTGTTACGTATCCAACTTATGTGCTAGTACAGGAAACTAGAGCGAGAACTCACACCTTCAGGCCACTTAGCCCTTTCAAAACTTCTTTCATCATGATGGCCATCAGGAGCCAATAGTGGCTGCCAAGCCCCCAAACTGTTGGCATAGAGAAATTAAGCAGTGATTCTTGACACCTCCAGAAGGCTGATGTATGTGGAATGTACAAAGCAGCTCTAGAACTCAATTCCAGGCCTTGGGTTTATCACAGATTTTATTTTTCACAATTCTCTATGGGAATTTTGGCCTCACCCAAAACTTTGATACCCAACAGTCACTAAAGAAACTTCCACATCCCCTCCTCCTGTACCCAGACACTTCCAAACTGTTCTTGATGATCTTGTTCAGGAGGTTTACCTGGGATTCTGAAAGTACTGGAGGTTGAAATGCCACTAGTGTATAATCAGCTCCAGGTCCTCTTGTCTTCAAGAGGAGGCCACCTATGCCTGGGACCAGTGTGTTAAGCCCAGAAAGTCAAGGCTGTCCAGAATGAACTTCCACAGCTACCTGCCCCCAAACGTATACACCTGTCTGTTTGCACCCTCCCTCTCTTCCTTCCTTCCAGTTCTAAAGGAAGAGGCATCCCCTCTTTCCAAGGTCATTCTCTCCCCCAATCTTGATGTAGCCCCTTATCTCCTCAGATACATTTCTCCATCATCTATTAACTCTCCAATGCTTTTAATCTCAGTTTCTCTACAGGCTCATTCTGCCAGTGGCTGCAAACACATTCAGATCTCTCTCAATATATGAACAAAAAACAAAATAGCATCCTTCAATCCGCAGTTCTCCTGTGAATGAGTTACCAACTGCTAAACCCAGTGGATTCTCCAGGCTTCACCTCCCTTGACCTCTCCTTAACATTTCGCTCAGCTGATTCAGCTGAGCACTTTCTTCTTGGACTACTCTCTTCCCTCAACTTCCAAGACCCCACTCTCTCTTGGTTGTCCTTACTGTTTCTCTTTTTTCTGTTCTTTTTGGTCCTCTTCCTTTGCCTGCCCTCTAAATGTTGGTGTTTCCCAGGACCTTGTTCCTCGCCCTCCTTTCTTCTTTCTCTCAGGCAATCTCACCCACTTTCATGGCTGCAACTACCACCTTTATGCCAAAGGCTCCCACATATTTAGGCCCAAATAATCCAAGAATCAAATAGAAAATTTTAGCTAGATCACCTGTAGACATCTCAATCTGGAAATGTCAAAAAATAAACTTATCTCCCTCACCCACCCCAAACAAGCTCCATCATACATCTAAATCACTCAAGCAAAAATCCTGCAAACCAGACAGATGTACTACTCCTTTTTACATCTGTAATTCATGTATTGCATTTTTTTCTTCATTTAAATGTCTGTCTAGGGCCGGCCCGTGGCTCACTCGGGAGAGTGCGGTGCTGATAACACCAAGGCCACGGGTTCGGATCCTATATAGGGATGGCCGGTTTGCTCACTGGCTGAGCGTGGTGCTGACAACACCAAGTCAAGGGTTAAGATCCCCTTACTGGTCATCTTTTAGAAAAAAATAAATAAAAATAAATAAATAAATAAATGTCTAACCCAGACTTAAAAGTCATTCAAAAACGGTCTCATTTACCTTTTAGACAAGTAGTGCACTCTAGTGGTTAAGACCACAGGCTCTGGAGCTGTCCTGTCTGGGGTTGTATCCAAGCTCTACCATTTTCAATACAATCTTAGACAAGTCACTTAATTCTTGATGACTTCACTCCCTCATCTGTAAAATGGGGATAAAAATAGTACCAACTTATATGGTGGTTGTGATAATTCAATGAGTTAAGCCATAAAGCTGGAACTCAGCATCAGCTTATCTTTTGGGGGGTATTTTTATTTTTATTGTTTTTTAATTGACAAATAAAAATTGCTTATTATCGGGCCGGCCCGGTGGCGCACTGCTACAGTGCGCCGCTTGGGAGCGCGATGGCACTCCCGCCGAGGGTTCGGATCCCACATACAGACCGGTTCCCGCTCACTGGCTGAGCGAGGTGCGGGCACGACGCCGAGGTTTGCGATCCCGTTGCCGGTCCCGGTCCGGTACGGGCGCAACACTGAGGGTTGTGATCCGTTGCCGGACACGAAAAAAGACAAAAAGGAAAAAAAAATTGCTTATTATCTTTGATTACCAGCATTTTGCTCAGTGTCTGGCACATGGAAGGTTCTTAATTAATTTGGAATGAATGAATAAATGAATGAGAGAAAGTGTTATAGAATCAGCTTACGCAATGGAGATGTTTGCTCCTCTAGTTCCACCAGTTGGCAAGACTACTGCAGCTAAAAATAGTTCTATCATATCATCTCCAAACCTGGCCTGACTACAGAGTAGATCAGACTAAGAATAGAGCCTGCTGAGCTTGATAAGAAAGACTGTTCTGGGGCACACTCTGTCCCTTTCAGACTCCTGCAAACCTCTAAAGGCTACTTCTAATCTGGTGTCTAGGACCAGCCCCAGAGGAAAAGCTAAAGACATGTTTTCCTTAACTACCCTTGGCCAAAATTATATCAGCATATTCTGAAGTTATCTTTCAACAAAGGCTCTACTGGATGAGAGTAGGTTCCCTGGATTTAGAAAAGGAAATAAGTTTCTTAAGCCCTAAGCAGAACAGGAAATCGTGTTATTTCATACTCATTTTAAGAGAGAATGATCATGTATGAATTCATAAATGTAATCTATGACTCCAATGAAAAAATTTCCTATGGTCAGAATGCCTATTACAGTTGGGTATGAGGGTGATCTGACTCCAACTTTTGTACCTACTGATGCCATACAAATTTTGTAGGAACCTGGTACAGAATTTGGTTTTAAAGAGGTCTGGGTTTGCGACCTAGACCTACAATTTACAAGCTATACTCCCTTAGGCAAATTATTTAACCTCTCTGCACCTTAGTTAATCTGCAAAATGGTGATAATACTACCACCAAGTTGAGTTGTTTGGATTAAATAAAAGTGCATACAAAGTGCTTATCATATACAGTAGTAAATAATGGCTGTCATTGTTATTAATCATGGACCCACCTTATCCGTTTCTAACCTTTCCACAGGTGCAGTGTTACCCCTGGCACTGGGTTTGGCTATCACTGCTTTGCTGCTTCTCATGGTTGCTTGCCGACTACGACTGGTGAAACAGAAACTTAAAAAAGCTCGTCCCATTACATCTGAGGAATCTGACTACCTCATAAATGGGATGTATCTATAATAAATGTAATTTAAGTAGCTTGGGGCAAGGACATGTTTTACTTATAACCTGTACATATATTAGGTTCTGGATATTTACAACCTCTTTTGTTTTTAATTGGGCTAGAAGATTCTGCAACTCCCAAACCTTTGTCTTTATTATTTATTGTAGAAAGATTTTCCTTAGGAAGTATGCAAAATAGTTTGAAACTTAGGAATTCATATGATTAAAGATTTTTACAAATCTAATTGTGATTTACGCAGGCTGTCCCTGAAAATAGAAATTTGTAGTTAGCCAAGACAGAAAATTCAGTATCTCATGTAGTCTTAGGATGGCAGCATTACTTTTTAGAAGCCAACTGTTGGCCCCTGGCAACACTGGACCACTTTAGGCACAGCTTCCCCTTGTTCTGTGACCCTATTTCTCCTCTAAGCTTCCAATGCTCGTTTTTCTTTTCCCCTTCTAAACCTATTTCTGAGAATGGATCTCAAGTGAGTTTATACTTCAATGAGATATTACCTTTGACAGGTATATCCAGATTATCAACCTTATGAATAGATCAACGAGGCCTCAGAGAAGATGAGTGCAGGTCCTCCCACCCAAGCCTTTGACATCATGTCTTGTTCATGGCTGCCTCCTTAAGCTGATCTTTAGGAGTAAAAACTCAGACTTTTGATTACAAGCAGCTCTAATAGAGTCATGATGTGAGATAAGGAATCGAGGTGGAAGCAGAGAACCACCTGGCGGGCCAAAAGTTTTAACAAAAACTTGGCTAAGGGCAAAGTGAGCAAGGAGGATGTTAGCGCTTTGTTGTATCTGCTCAACACTGCTCCACGGTCCAGAACACAGCAACTCACATCAACAGTCACTGGTTTTCAACATTAATCTTTCTTGATAAAGAGAAAAATGCAAATTGAAAAGCAGAACAGGAATGGATTTCCAGGTACAGCTTTTGTAAAAATGTTACCTTGTTTAAGTATCAGCAGGTTATTTCATCCAATGGAATGAGCCAGGTTTTTTTTCATTATTTTTTACTTCTATAAAATGTTATAATGTGCAATCGGCGAATGCCAGGCTTTTGTATTTCTAGAGCATAAAGCAGTTTTGCACAAATTCATTTTTATAGAAAATTGGCATCCAGCTTATTAGCATCTTTCCCTTTTTAATTTGTGGGCTTTTAAATCAAATTATTCCCATAATCACTTAATGTCAGAATTATACACATTCTAGAAATTATCCTACTGAAAGAAATGTATAGTGTGGTACCTGTCTACACTCACATGATTTTCCTATTTATGTAATGGTTTTTTTTTTTTTTTTTTTTTTTTTTTTTTACACAAGTGGCAGATCTTTTAAAACTCTTGAAAAACACTCCGGAGTCTAATTACACTCTTTTTAGACTGAACCTAAGGTAGATTATTCCTTTAGCAAACGGCTTGATCTGGTGGATACAATGTTATCAAAATACATTAACAAATGGAAAGTTTGTTCTAGTTCTAGCAAAACAGAGAAATTAGGTATTTTTGTTTCCTAACAAACTCCAGCATTTTGTTGAATGTTTAGAATTGAGCAAAGATTTAAATTTCTCAAGGGCAGTTTAGAGAAATGAATTGTGTGAATGAACTTATGATGTTTGTACTCTGTATGTGATGCTGTGCGGTTTGTTTTTATATAGGAGGATGTCACCTATAGCCATACCCAATAAAATTAAAATTCATGAGGCATGCATCTTTCTGCACATCTTTTATATGTGAAGAGTTAAACACAATTTAGTCTTGCTATGGTGTTCAAATACTTAAGATGTCCCATATGTATGTAAACAATATTCCTTTAATAAATTGTACTTTATTCTTAAGCCTTTTTTTTTTTTACCTTGTAGTAGAATCATAAATGGCTAATATTGACTGAGCTGTTCATGTTGTTCCCTCAACCCAAACATAGAGAAGCATACATCTATCCGTCCTTCAGTTTTGCTGTTCAAGGCAGACCTTGTTGATGAATG
This sequence comes from Galeopterus variegatus, assembly GCF_000696425.1. NCBI lineage: Eukaryota > Metazoa > Chordata > Mammalia > Dermoptera > Cynocephalidae > Galeopterus > Galeopterus variegatus. Next base: position 77,691 of record NW_007730505.1, read on the forward strand.
TCACTGTATTTCACCTCTGTAAACGTACTACGAGTGTGCTGTCCCAGAACGTAGGCACTGTCCTTACCTTCAGATGTTTCCTCAACATTATGCTCCTTAACACAAGCATCTGAGCCTGAGATTCTGTAATTTGGGATCACTGTTAAATTATACTGTCACAAAACAATTTCATGTTTGGGTTTGCTTTCTTTTAGGATTATGTCACTTTGTTCCTAGCAGAGCTATTTCAATCATTTGTTTTCTGGACTCCAGGATTCTACAATTTTTCTCATTAAAATTGAATGAGAATTTCTAACAAAGAACTGCTCAAGCTGAATACAAAGGAATAAAAGCTTAGCTTGTAGTCTGCTTTCACGAACGTTCTCATCTTGCTGGCTTTTGAAGCACCAGTGTTGTGGGCTGCTTCCTTCTCGGTTCCTGGCCCTGTTTTCCCAGCTCTTTCGCCCACTGGATTCTAATATTCTAAAGATAAAGTGAATATTTTCAGTTATAGTTACTTTAATGACTAAAAGCATGTCTTCATTTCTACTTGTTTTTGTTCTTAAATCACATCAGCTTTTTAATCTTGTATATCATCATGCTGCAGATTGGAGAGATCAACTTGTATTATTCAGCTTATAGATCTCTTTATAGTTATTTCTAAATTTAGGAAACCTCAAATTTTAATACAAAATAATTTTAACTTTTCCAAAAAAGCTTAGGAAATATTGTGTTAAGTACGTGGACTTTTTTTTAAAAATGCACTTTTTCATTTTCATATGGTTGTTTCATATGACTGTAGACCCAAATAGAGTAGCGTTTTTACATTTAAACAAAACAGTTCCACGGATGAAATGGTAGATTTCGTTAAATCTCTAAATGTATTTATTATCTAAAGATTTGTGTATGAAGAATAAAGAAATCAGAACCATGAACTACCCCATCTGAGACCATACCTTTAACAACTTTTCCAGTGAGGGTAGATGAAGCAGCAATAGTCCAGCACGCCATAAAACCCCTACCTGCAACTTCCTGGCCTGCTTTATCCAACTCTATTGCCTACCTCCTCATTGCTCAATGGAGCCAAGATTCTAAAGATGGACAGGACTTCCCCCCACACCAGAAAATATCCTTTTTACAATTGATTTTAAACTGATACGAAGTGTTCATATGGAAATTCTGCAATTTTTTTATCCATAATGAAATTTCTGGGTAAAATCATGACAGAATAATCACAATGGGGGTTAAAATCTAAATAAACAAATAGTGGTGACAAAAAATTATTCCATGTGATGTGATACTTTGGGGGACACAGTGAAGTGTTCAGGGTGTAGGAATTCAAATACAAATGTCCCCAGCTGCCCAAAGCCCCTAGTTTGCTGCCCTCTCACACGTAAAGTGTCCTCAGTATTGCCATCACCTGACCTTTGGACAAGAAAATGATTTTTTCTATAATGCTCATCCTATTGGGCCACCACCTGAGAATGAGCTCTTCAGATCCAATAGCCCTAGAATGTCTTCTCATGTTAAAAGACAGACAGAAGGAAAGACAGGAAGAAGACAAAGGGAAAAACATGAAGACAGAAAGACAAAGGAGAGAAAGGGAAAAGAAAGGAAAAAAAAAAAAGAGAGGAAGGAAAGAAGGGAAGGAGGGAAGAAGGATGGAAGGAAGGAAGGAAAGAACATGAGAAGTGCCCAGAGATTCACTGGACTTTTTACTTTTGTGAATTAAAACTCCAGAATGTTGAATAAATAGGACTTTAGGGGACCATCAATAAATGGGTAGAGTTAGAAATAATGTATCTTAACTAGGTCTAAAAGTTTTTCTCTTTAAGAGAGTTAAATTTATGTATGTGTGTAGGTCAGAGATAAGAAATCTCTTTAATCTTCAGTATTTGTAACATCTAAAATATTTTAGTATTTAATTTTTCCTTAATAGAAGTTGATTCCTTTATATACTATGAAGGGCAATGCTGAAAATATTTCAGCAATTTCCAGTCTAGTGAGATCCTTCTGAAACAAGATTTTTTTTCTTACAGTTTTGGTCTTATTAAAGGCTAAATCTAGCTCTCAAAACTTATCTAATATAAGCCTGAACTAAGAATTTCCAGTTTCTATTGAGGGTTTTAACTCTTTCCCAGGCAATAACATTAGAAGAAAATGACATTTGGGGGAAAATAATCCATTAACATTGTCCATGCAAATGTCTGACTTCCTACTGCTGTAATTTTAAAAACCGTCATTGTTAGAAAGAAATTTGACTAAACCTTTTAAATTGGCTATAATTGGCAATAACGTACCCACACTAAAGCAGCTTTAAAAAACTCGATTCTATTCTAAAATAGAATAATACTTTTTAGTGATAACTTAATATTCATGAATTCTTTGAAGCTATTCTTGGTGTGTGATTGTCAGCCAGGAAATAAACCTGCCTAGTTTTGTATCTAAACTATTAGACACAGCATTTGTCTGCGCCAACTAGGTGACACATAAGTTTGTCTTATCATATTTATAAACTGTCTCCTCAACCAGATTGCAAATTTCTTGAAAGTAAGCATCTCTTTCTATCCTCAAAACCTCACATAGAGATTTACATATAATAAAATGTTGGTAGTGGTTATGAAGGACACAGACTAGTGAATAAGTTTAAGAATTAATTTTAAGCCCTAAAGAATATTTGACCTTTGCAACTACCTCAAATGACACTGAGTCCTAGACCACGAGGGTTCATGGCCTGGGTCCAGAAGCAATAAACAACAGTAAACTGAAATCTGCAATTAACTTAAACTCTCAAGTTTTGGGCACCAAATAATGCCAGTTTCCTGTGTCTCAGACCTTACCCAAGAAGAGATGCTTGTGAAAAGATGTATGCACAATTTTTTTAAAAGCCATTTTTAAAGAAGTAATAAAGAAGTACTAATTAAGGCTTTTTTTTTTTTTTTTTTTTGTGACCAGTAAGGGGATTGTAACCCTTGGCTTGGTGTCGGCGGGAGCGCCGCTGTGCTCCCAGCGCCGCACTCTCCCCAGTGAGCTACGGGGTCGGCCCCTAATTAAGGTTTTTTAAGAGTGTGGGAGGAGTGTCTCACATGCGACCAGTAAGGGGATTGTAACCCTTGGCTTGGTGTCGGCGGGAGCGCCGCTGTGCTCCCAGCCCGCACTCTCCCGAGTGAGCTACGGGGTCGGCCCCTAATTAAGGTTTTTTAAGAGTGTGGGAGGAGTGTCTCACACACCAAGGATCTCCTAGCCAGAATTATGCACAATTCTACACAGTAGAAGGGCTTTGCTGGGAGTGCTACCTCTGCCCATTCTAGTGTGCTTATAATATTTCCACAAGTTCCAAAACCCTTAAAAAAACTCAGATCTTTTTTTAAAAGATACAAAACCACAATATTTAAATAAGATCCCAAAGTGTTCCTGCTTTCTTAGAAACTCATTTTACAGTCATTATATTAATAAATCTATTTTTATGTGAGAAAAAGGTTTTGGTATATGTTTATCCTCAACCCTGTTCTTCCCTGACATTAAGTCAATTCATTCGCCCACTCACCCATTCAACATTTATTGTACATCTGCTATAGGACAAGCCCCATGCTAGCTAGACAGGCAGAGAAATGATGAAGTATAGTCCTTGCCCTGAAGAAATGTAGTCACATTCCATAATGTACAGTTGGATTAATGCTATTTATCTGCTCAGATTTCACAAAACGGAGTATTAGAGAAACAATTTTTTTCTCTGTGATCTTAGTCAGGATTCTGTATCTGGTGGACCTGCTGTTCTTTCTTCTATATTCACATGCCACCAATGACTCTTTTACTTTTAACTTTATTTGGCAAAGCAGCACTGCATAAACTGTTCAGTAACTAGGACACAGCTTACACAGCATGTTAAATTCATATACATTATCAGCAGCAAATTAGAAACAGAAAAAACAATACTGAGCTACGAGTCTCCTATATTTAGAGAGAGAGAGAAAAGGAAGAACTATGTCAGTTATGTCCAATCTGAACAGCTGAGTGTTTATAGGACATCCCCTGCCATCTTAAGTTTTAATATTTACAAATGCTTAGTTTTAAGGTAACAAAGCAGCTGATTGTATCTACAACATGCTATTCTATAACACCACATCAAAAGCTTTAAAAAGAAAGCTCATCTCTATTTTCTTAGTAGCATCTAACAGACATTCAAATACCAAGAATCTTATGTGAATGGTGGTGTTACCTGATGCACAAAAGCAATCTGATCAATTAATATCAGAACAGAATTAAGTGTCCAAGAAAAGAAAAACCACTCCTCAAAATCAATTCGCAAACTTAGTTTTCCATTTTGCAGAGCCCTTTCTTTTAATATTTTAAAGTAAAATGTGGGCATGTTAAAGTAATGAAACACAAACTTATACTCTGCATCCTTCCTCTACCAATTTGGCTCTGTGCCTCCTTGAAGAATTAGAAACCCTACAAAATCACACATTTTCATGCTGAAAATAATAGTGTATCAAAGTCCAAACAAGCTGTGATGGTGTTGGTTTTCAAAAAGCTTTGAGGACTGAGATGAGCAATCCACTGTAATATTATAGACTGGTCAAGCTGATGTTGCTTTTACAGTTCATCCCTGGGGGAAGAAAAGAGAAAAATGTAAGTAGGAGTTACACAGTGTAAAACTTGGCCTTCTAATAGTTTAGATACAACTATTAAATCAGTAAAAAGGCACTGATCCTCAAGCAATATATTAAAAAAATAAAAGAGCAAACAATCCCAAGTCAAAGCAAAGATGGAAGTCAGCCATTCCAAACATCTCTCATGCTACTCCATAATGAAGTATGAAACCTAAAGGGTCGGGGTTCTTAATTTTTTAATTTTAAAAATAGATTTCTTCCTTCAAGGTAAAATATTTGGAAAAATTATAAATTTTAGATCTAGGACTATCTCACTAATACTATTTATTGTAAAATGATGACTTGAATATTTAATGTTCAAAAATTTTTTTATAGTGACATTTACAAAACTGGACAAAAATTTAGTCTTTTGCTAAGAGTGTCTTTTAGCGATTGTGGAGTGGGTCAATCTCCACCCAAACTCTCTGGGAGAAAATGCATCATCTGTAGGTATAATATACCTGTCAGCTGATTTCATAAGGCAGCTTTATCAGCTCCAAAAGAAACCATTTGCTCAGCCAGGTGCAGCACTGTACCAGCAACTTCCAGTGAGAGGAAGGAAGGAATAAAAATGCAGCCTACAGCGAACTGTATGGTATATAAATTATACTTCACTGAAGTGGTTAAAAGTGAAAAAATAAACTACCAGAAAAGCCTAAAAGCTTTATATTTGAGGGTAATCTTGGTGACAAAAACATTGTTAAACACTCAAGTACTTGAGTAAAGGTAAAGGAAAATGATGCTTACAGTTAAATCTCAAATGATTCAGAAAAAAATACTACATATATACAAGGGGTCTTCAAAAAGTTCATGGAAAGACTCATATTATCTTTTAATTTTATTTCTCCAAGAATTTTTTTTTTTTTTAAAGATGACTGCTAAGGGGATCTTAACCCTCGACCTGGTGTTGTCAGCCCAATGCTCTCCCAAGTGAGCTAACCAGCCATCCCTATATAGGGATCCGAACCCGTGGCCTTGGTGTTATCAGCACCACTCTCCCAAGTGAGCCACTGGCCGGCCTCTCCATGAACTTTTTGAAGTACCTTTGTATGTATTTACAGGAAGAGGGGGTGAGAAAGCAAATGTGGGAAAATGTTAATGAATGAAGAGATTCAGGAGTTCTTTGTACTATTCTAGCAACTGTAATAAGAATTAAAATTAAAAGTTTTGAAAAAGTTGTTAAAATAAATTTGAAGGGAAGGAGAAATAAAGAACCTATATTTCATGGGTAAGTTGGTAAATTAAGGCATTACCGGACAATTTGCTTTTTTTAAAACTGAAGTTTGTAAACTGTGCAAGAAGATATTTTAAAAATTACCTCTCCCATAGCTGCCTTTATCATATGGTATTGGATTATGTGTCAAATGACAAATTATCAGTTCTGATTCTTTTTAGTATATTCTTCTAAATAACAGTATTATAATTCTCATAGAACAGCTTTTACTTAAATTCATGCAAGCATTAAAATATTTAGTCTATCAAGAGTTCATTTGCAAAGTGTTCTATTCATAAACTAAATTCACTTGTGCTTTTTAAAACATGAAGATATTATTTTTTAAAGTAATTTACTACATTTTATTTACCTGCTGCAAGGCATTAAGTATATTGTAAATAAATTAAGGCTCCATCAATAACATAGTACAATATTTCCAAATATCCTCCCATTAAAAAAATTTTTTTAATAAAATCAATTTGCTTAATAGACCTGAATTTTAAAATTTAGGGTGCCAGGGGGAAAAAAATTGCTGCCAGTGCACGTATAACCTTATCACATCTCAATACTGCAAAACCCATGTAACTTTCAAGTTATTAAATTTTTTTTTAATAAAATCAATTTGCTTAATAGACCTGAATTTTAAAATTTAGGGTGCCAGGGGGAAAAAAATTGCTGCCAGTTCACGTATAACCTTATCACATCTCAATACTGCAAAACCCATGTAACTTTCAAGTTATTAAATTTTTCCTAATGTTCAAAATTCTACATATCTTTCTTAATCTGACTTATATGCATAGACCATTTATAATAAAAAGTAGTATGTCCTACATTTTTAGAAAGGCTCTTTAAAATTGTTATATACATGCTAAATATGTTCGTTAGGTTAATAACTGCAAATATCTATCATTACATAACATGTAATTATGCATACTATAATTACTATTAGGTTTTAATAATTCCATACTAGTACTATTTAGTCTTATATATTCTTTACCAAGAACAAATGAAAAGATGTACTTACTAGGAAACAACACTCAAAATCCATGAATGTTTTCTAATAATTTAATGTACTGTCTGATGTAATAAAAGCTCTGTACAAAGTATCATGAGAAACATAAAAGAATTCCAAAAGCAACAGAATACATCCCTGCCTTCAAGAATGCAAAATACGTCATAATGTGGTAACATATGTAAAGAAATAAATAAGGAACAACACAGAATATGGAACACAGATCAATAGATACCCTAGGACTTACACTGTCAATATTAGAAATGCACAATCAATTCCTAACATCTTTTTCGTGTAGGCATGATACTTTAAGAAGACATCAATAAACAAAGAGCTTATGGAATAATAACCCTGAAGCATGCCACAGATTCACAAACCAGAGATGGACCTACTGCATTCACTCTTGCAGCTATTAAAAACAAAAATAAAACTTTTACCAGAAGATTCAATATTGATTTCTGCATATATAAAATAAAGATACTTGTTTAAAATAAAATACAAAATTTAAAAGTATTAAGTTTCTGAAGCAACTTATACAACTACTACATATCCAAAGTCATGAACATAATACCACAAATCCTAGGTCTACGGCCTATAGATCTGCATTCTCTCCGCTTCTATTAATCCACCGAAATTACAAGGAACATTCTTCCAGGTATAAGGAGACAGAAGCCTACATTCCGATTTGGGGCTTTTTTTGGTACTAGAAGTCAGCATGCCCACTAGTTCTCATTTTTTAAAGATATAGTTTCTGTCATACCTCAGCAAAAATTCAATCTCACCCTCATCAGAGCACTGCAACTACCTCTGGATTCCTCAGTAAAAGAAGGATGGGAACCTGGAGAGAAACAACAGAAGGTTCCTAGGAAAGCATTATGATGAGTTGTGAAATTAATCCTGAAGAAAGTGAAAGAACAGAAATCATCTAACCTGACAAGAAGCTGACCAAGGAGTTTTTCAGATGGTAATTCCCAAATGTGGGAACAATGACACTTAGAAAACAATGACAATTTTGAGATGTAGCTATCCTTACTACCATTACCTTAATTCAGGCCACCATCATTTCATCCCTAATTGCTACAGCCACTTCCTTTTCTGACTCTCCTTTTGTCCCTTTCCAATCTACTCTCTACATGACAGCCATGTGAAATGTCATTCTGGTAATTTCAGTGCCTGGCTTAACCACTTAATTGCTCCCTACTGTGAGTCTAAACACACTATGTGTAATTGCCTGTTTGTCTTGCTCTTTGTATGGATCTGCTACATGACTGTAATAGCTCTGTGAGAGTGGTCAGCTTCAAATCCACAGCTGAAGATTCCTGGCACTTAGCACGGTGGGCATATACATACTTGTCGAATTAATGAATGGTATTAAGAAGGTCCTCACACTGAAAAATAAGGCTTAACATCAGAACAAATTGCCAAAGGAAGGTATTAGATGTTGCTTTTCCAAAGGCAATTTAGGGGCTGACAAGTTAGTTCAGTTCATTAGAACACAGCCTTATAACCCCAAGATCAGGGTTCAGTTCCCCTTACCAGCTAACTACAAAAAAAAAAAACCCCAAAATCCAAAGGTAATTTAAAATAAACACTTTTTTTTTGTTAAGAACAGTTTAAGCATAAATTGGCCTGAAGGGAATAGAAATAGGACACACAAAAACTAGATGTCCTCTCAAATCTATTCCAGACCTAAATTTAAAAGAAGCAGGGGTATTTTCTTGGGGAGAAGGGAAAGGAGGTAGTGGTGAGAACTGATTTCAGCTCACATTTGACATAGGGTCCTTTCCTGTTACTCCCAGTTAAGTCTGGCCCATGTGATGCCCTGGTGAAGAAGAGAAGGGTGGAGGAGAGAACACTGAGGTGATTCATAGATCTGGTAGTGGCCAGTTCCCTCTATCACTACAGCTCCTGTCATGAACCACGCCTCATCTGCCCCACTCCCCCCTCTGACTGTCCCTATGCTCTCAATGGGTTCCAGTAAAATTGTTTCCTCTCCTTCTCCCTTTAGGCCTAGAGTGATAAAAGTTTCCTGCTATTACCCTGGGTGGCCCTGGTCCCTAGGTATGTCAGTATCCTTTACTGGTTCCCATAACTTTTCCCGTTTCTCTGAAAAGTCCCTTCATTAAAATCACTTCAACATCCTAGCTGAGTATCATACTTTCTGTTTCCTGCCTGGACCCTGACTGATACAGTACACAGTTTATGAACACAAACAGCAATAGCAGATTAATAGCCTCTTAAGATTTTAAGTTAACTGTTGATGTTGTACCTTCTCAAACATCCTATTTCCCAGTAATTTTTTAGGACAAAGTTATTTTAAATGTGGCAGTTTTTTTTTTTCTTTTCCCAATTTAGTTTCTAGATTCTGTTTCACCTATAGCTATATTCTTTACACTTCCAGAATTACAATAAAGTAACACTACCTTGGTAATCAGAACCACATGTTTAGATGTAGGAAAATGTATTTAAACAAAAAGAAAATCTACAACAGAAAAAATTAGAAAGTCCTCCTGGTATAACTAGAGAAAAGTTTTCCAATGATGCAAACAAGTAAAATTGTACAGATTTCTAAAGATTTGAAAGCCAACCAAACAAACAACAGGTACATATTTAAATATTTAGTAAATGACTGAACAACTGCATCCATAAATTTAAAAATTATTCTAAATTTTTTTTAACACAAATAATTTGGTTTTATCAGGGGTGGATTCAGGTTTTGTGGGGCCTAAGGCTTATAACTGGAGAGGAGGGAAACCTCTTTAGGAAGAAAAAAAAATTAATTAAGACTACAAATCTAAAATTAAGGAACAGGGTCAGGAAGCACCTTAGCAAGCAAAGACTCTGAAGCTTCAGCTTCATTGTAGATCCATTTCTGGTTATAATAACAAAATACCTTTTATAATTCCTTCTTCATTAAATTATGGGTGGAATGTTCAATACTAACATTTATTGTGTATAAAAAGAAAAATTTGGGGGGCCAGCCCATGGCTCACTTGGGAGAGTGTGGTGCTGATACCACCAAGGCCACGGGTTCGGATCCCTATATAGGGATGGCCAGTTTGCTCACTTGAGAGAGCGTGGTGCTGACAACACCAAGTCAAGGGTTAAGATCCCCTTACCTGTCATCTTTTTCGAAAAGAAAAAAAGAAAAAAAAATTTTAAACTAACTAATGAAAATCTGAACTCTTACTTGATATCAAATTTCAGTAATTTCAGTGACATATTTGCTCCTTTTATACAATGGTAATCATATAATTATGTAATGGTATAACCATACTAGAAGCAAAATGAAGGAAGGTTGTAATTAGTTGTTAATAACTATATCTGATTCTAACTGAAAAGACCAATAGTTTTTTAAATTTTTTTTTTAAGAAGTGGCTGTGCTCCATGCTAGAATTCAAAGCAAATAACTATAACTGCATTAGGTGAAGAATAAAATGCAATTCCTAGTAAGATACTTTAGAAAAGGCCGATCTGAATTTAGTTACAAGTAAACACAGTTTTGAACAAACTGAGTTAGATTCATTACCATTTTTGCAATTAAACATTCATTCAAAAAGTACCTTTCCTCTTTCCAGAAAATAAAATTGAGTGGTCTATTAAACTGATAATCAGCGCTTCACTTATTAAGAAAATAATTACATTAAAATAAGAATTTTTATGTCAAACAAAAATAGATTCTAAGACAAGGAAACTGTAAAGCCGTTCTTATTTTGGCATTTAATGTCAAGTAGTCCTAGCTAATGACACTGGCATGCACTGATCTCACTCCCTCTCACCGAAGGGAGTGGGGAAGGGAGGAAAGGAGAGGAAGATGAGAAATCTTGGCTTCAAACAAAATATTCAGATTATGCTGAGACATAAAACAAAAGTGGACATTATATTTATAATGAAGCATGCTGTGCTGAAAATTATGCTGCATGCTGCTTGCCCTTTGGGTGGGTTTGTGAGACCTGGGCAATCACTGTGTAGCTTACTGAATTCCCGCCCCTCCCCAGGAATTTAGCTAGAATAGCTTAAAAAGTGGCTGGCTTATTCTACAGAATCAGTGCTGAAAATTATGCTGCATGCTGCTTGCCCTTTGGGTGGGTTTGTGAGACCTGGGCAATCACTGTGTAGCTTACTGAATTCCTGCCCCTCCCCAGGAATTTAGCTAGAATAGCTTAAAAAGTGGCTGGCTTATTCTACAGAATCATGAGAAGCTGCTATAGCGGCTCTGAAACAACAGCTGAATGTCAAACAGTTAGTTACAGGTTGGCAGACATCTATAAATTTGATTGAAAGAGAAAAATCAAGCTGAAAGGTAGAACATCCTCTCTGGGATTCTGACACTTTCAAAAACTAGAACTGTATCCTTCCCCTTCTTTCTCCTTATAACAATGGGACAACAGACAGTGAAGGAGGCAGGAAATGATGGCCCCTTCTTTTCCAGACCAAAGCCTTTGTTTCCATATCCATATAGCAGCTATAAAAAGGATTTGTAAATACTGTATAGAACCACAGAGTGGCTGATAAATAAAATATCCTTAGAAAGTACTGAACTGCAGCTGAAAGTCTTTTAAAAAACGAAACAAAACATATACTGTGCCAACCAAGTCTCACCCTCCCTTTCCCATATATAAATTAAACCAAAAGAAGGGCAGGCCATGCAAATTTTTTCACATTTTTAATGTAATGAATTCCTGATGTTATAATGGAGTAGCATGAAAGTGACAACCAAAAAACAGCTCTTGTAGTCTAATGTCTTAAAATCCACACCCTTTCACCTTGCATGTGCGGAAGAAGAAAGAGCAGAAGATAAAATCACTTCCACCTGGACCACTGCTTTTCTTTATCTGTTAAAGGCACGTATATCACCCCCATCAGAGGCTTCATTTTGACACTGCCATCTTGTAGCTTGTCATACTGCTCCAACATCTGGTTTCCACCTGCAGGACCAACTGGCAATATCAATCTTCCACCAGGCTTTAACTGGTCTATTAGCTAAAAGAAAACACATAAACACCAAGTTATAGATTTTATATTAAATAGTTGTTTGACATCACTGTTAACAACTTTCAGTATCTATGGGCAAAAAGCAGAAATCTATTTAGTATATACATACTTTGACTGTTATACTATTACTCAACTACCCACTTATTAATTTACCTGTCAATCTCTCCTACTAAATTACAAGTTCCTTGAGGATAGGGACTGTGCCTTATTCATCTTTGTGCCTAGCATCTAACATAGTACCAGGTACAACTGCAGTGTTCAAAATGTTGAACTGAACCACCTAATGTAGAACTATCCTCGTGTGGAAAAGCCAAGTGCAAAGCAGAAAATTCTAATGCCTGTGTACCTGTTTTGAAACTTCATGGGTTGGAAGGGAGAGGGAGGAGGAGGAGAAATATAGAAAATCAGCAAGGAATCCCTATCCTATTATTGCAGAATCGAGGGCATAACTGCAGCAAAGATAAGGGAACCCTATTTATATAATCGAATTTAGAATTACTGGTACATGAGGAGGGATGGCAGGGCTGGAGTCCCTGCCACATTAGACAGAGGACACCCCTATCAATGAAGAACCAAGACCACTCAATGAAAGCCCCTCCAGTAAGAAAAGTTTCAAATCATATCTTACCCATTTGAATACAACCTTACAGATCACCATTAATCAAAAACAGTAAGGAAGAAACCTTCCTTTGGATAGAATTTATTACCCCAGGGAAGTGTACCTTCAATTAAAATTTTAGTTGTCAGCAAGTCTTATCTTTGCCATTTTAATTTTTATCAAAGTAATACTTGCAAGTATTCTTTGAGTTGTATTTCCAAACTTCGGGATTTATAATGAAAAATGACAGACTTCTTCCCCTCACCCCAATCTTACTCCCTAAATCCAATCATTTAAAATCCTTTAAGCTGTGTCTTCTAGTATTTACCCTTATGTTGCTTTTCTTTTTTTTCTTTTTTGGCAGCTGCCTGGTACAGGGACTGAACCCTGGACCTTCGTGTTATCAGCACTATGCTCTAGCCAACTGAACTAACTGACCAGCTCCTTTAACCTTTATATTTCAAGATATATACTAAATAAGAACTGAGCTAACACACATTCTGCTTTCTTCCCTCAATCCAACAATCATAATTTTTTATTAAAACCATTTTCAGTTATGACTGTGTAAATATAATTTGCTGTCGAGCCAAGAGGTATCCAATGATTGTTTCCTTTCTCATATAATAGTTTTGTTTTTTCTGTGACTAAAATTGAAGTCTTTTCTTTTTTCATTCACTTAATTTTCTTTGTAACTGTCTCAAAATCTTTCTACCCTCCAACAGCTTCTCAACAAAACTTTTACACAGTCCAATCTACCTAATGAGTGCTTTCTTTCCTTCTCTGTAGACTCCCTTCTAATGCCTTCCCTCCCTTGCTCCAATCCTGGACTGGCTATTCTCCAGGCCTGCTGCATGGCTTTCATCCCGGGACTTCCCTTTGCAATACTCCTGGGAACGCCCATCATCTCTGTCTGACCAAGATGCTCTACTTGGTTTTCTCTTTTTGGTTTTTCCTACTGTCTCTCTCCTCCCTCGTTTCCTCAGTTTTTGATGATATTTTTGAAGCAATTCCTTCAGAAGCATTTTATGAAATAGTATATGGAATATTTTAAATGAGAGAGACTGAGGTTTGCAAGTCTACAACTATCTTTATTCTATTTATTTGGTGATATGTGGTGCATATAGAATTCAAGGTTAGAAATCATTTTCAGTTCAGAATTTTAATGGTTTGTTCCCCTGACTTGTTGATTCTAATGCTGTTATTTTGCAGTCTGGTGCCTTTCTGATTACCAATCCTTAACAGGAGGTGTTTTGTTTTCCTGGAAGCTTTTAGAATCTTCTTTTATTCCTAATATTCTGAAATTTCGTGGTGATACTGTGGCTCTTTCTTCTCTTTTAAAAATTCATTGTGCTGGGTGCTAAGTAGATCTTTTCAAACTAGAATTATGTCCTTCGGTTTTTGGAAAATTTCTTGCTTAGAGCTAATTGTTCCTCATTCAAACCCATGCTTCAACTCTTATTTCCAAGGAACGCCAATCCCTAAGCCATTTCAGACTTCTGCAGAGCAAACTGCTTCTGCATCGATATTCTGCTCTGTAGTCTCTTTAAAAGTAAAGAGACTTTCCACTTCCTCCATCCTCCATCCTCCTGAATCAGCTGTCATTCCCTTTACTGTCTATCTTCACACACCATGGAGTTCAGGTTTACAGGTATAATCTCCTAGTTAATATATGAAGTTTGGAGATTGTGTTTCTGTTTCTTGTTTTTATAGTTGTTCTGGGGTGATATCCAAAGGGAGGCATAAACATCACCACTTTGCTATCTTAGAACTGGAAAGCCCTTTAGCACACCTATCTTTAAATTTAATCAGATTTGTATAAACCCCTATAAAACTTGCAAGTGGTATTACAACATTTAAATTCACACTGAACTAAATCTAAAAAAGTCCTTTGAGATCATCTCAGGATCCTAGTGGGGAAGATGAGCCCTGCACCCCACCCCTCTTCATTTAAACAGTTTTATTTCAGATTTTAACTCTTCACTATAGGCTGCCAATTTTTTTTAAAGTTATAAGCCCATTGGTTCTGTGTTCATATGTGAAAATTCATTGAGCTATTCATTTATAACTTGTACATCTCTCTACATTATGTTAATACTTCACTTGAAATGTATTAAAACCACTGGTTTGGTCTACTTTTTTGTTTTGAAAAATAGATAATCAATAGGGCCAGAGAGAGTAAGTGATTTTCCCAAAGTCATTCAGCCAATAAGTAGTAAGTCAATGACCAGAACAAATTTCCCAACTTTCAGCTTCTCCTAACTGATCTAAATACGCAAAAAAGAAACCTTTCCAGGTTGGGGAGGGGATGAGACTGGGCAGAAAAAACAGTGTCACTTTCAGCCCCTGGTCATGTACTCAAAAACTATGTATGTGTAACAGAAACCTAGGATTTCAGTTAACTTGACCAAAGCTTATTAAGGGCTAATATAATCTTATCAGAGCCTTACTAAAATGAAAAATTAATATTATACCTTAAACATTTCCTTGACTATGCAATATACAGGACTGGAATATCCTTTCTTTTTTTCCAACTACACAAATCCTACTATTCTTTAAGATTCAGCTCAAGTTCCATCCCTGTATGAAGTCTCCTTGACCACTCTATGCAAAATTCTTTTCCTCACATACATACTTTCTTTACTAGATGCTAATGATACGCTATCACATCATTAATTTCTGATATATATATATATATATATA